>NW_027367163.1:0-61261 GCF_046119375.1 Phyllobates terribilis | reverse complement strand
AATTCTGAAATTTTTAGCTTTTTCCTGTTAATCCTAGCATGATAAAGAAGATTCAAAGAGAGTGAGATGCCAGCTCCTTTCATTCAGTCAGTAGCTTCAAACATTTCTGGTATATGAAAAACATGTTTTTCAATGGCAAAAATCAATGAATATTGTAAATGCACAAACAGTAATATCTCCACATTGCAAGGTGCAATTCTGAAATTTTTTGCTTTTTCCTGTTAATCCTAGCATGATAAAGAAGATTCAAAGAGAGTGAGATGCCAGCTCCTTTCATTCAGTCAGTAGCTTCAAACATTTCTGGTATATGAAAAACATGTTTTTCAATGGCAAAAATCAATGAATATTGTAAATGCACAAACAGTAATATCTCCACATTGCAAGGTGCAATTCTGAAATTTTTTGCTTTTTCCTGTTAATCCTAGCATGATAAAGAAGATTCAAAGAGAGTGAGATGCCAGCTCCTTTCATTCAGTCAGTAGCTTCAAACATTTCTGGTATATGAAAAACATGTTTTTCAATGGCAAAAATCAATGAATATTGTAAATGCACAAACAGTAATATCTCCACATTGCAAGGTGCAATTCTGAAATTTTTTGCTTTTTCCTGCTAATCCTAGCATGATAAAGAAGATTCAAAGAGAGTGAGATGCCAGCTCCTTTCATTCAGTCAGTAGCTTCAAACATTTCTGGTATATGAAAAACATGTTTTTCAATGGCAAAAATCAATGAATATTGTAAATGCACAAACAGTAATATCTCCACATTGCAAGGTGCAATTCTGAAATTTTTTGCTTTTTCCTGTTAATCCTAGCATGATAAAGAAGATTCAAAGAGAGTGAGATGCCAGCTCCTTTCATTCAGTCAGTAGCTTCAAACATTTCTGGTATATGAAAAACATGTTTTTCAATGGCAAAAATCAATGAATATTGTAAATGCACAAACAGTAATATCTCCACATTGCAAGGTGCAATTCTGAAATTTTTTGCTTTTTCCTGTTAATCCTAGCATGATAAAGAAGATTCAAAGAGAGTGAGATGCCAGCTCCTTTCATTCAGTCAGTAGCTTCAAACATTTCTGGTATATGAAAAACATGTTTTTCAATGGCAAAAATCAATGAATATTGTAAATGCACAAACAGTAATATCTCCACATTGCAAGGTGCAATTCTGAAATTTTTTGCTTTTTCCTGCTAATCCTAGCATGATAAAGAAGATTCAAAGAGAGTGAGATGCCAGCTCCTTTCATTCAGTCAGTAGCTTCAAACATTTCTGGTATATGAAAAACATGTTTTTCAATGGCAAAAATCAATGAATATTGTAAATGCACAAACAGTAATATCTCCACATTGCACGGTGCAATTCTGAAATTTTTAGCTTTTTCCTGTTAATCCTAGCATGATAAAGAAGATTCAAAGAGAGTGAGATGCCAGCTCCTTTCATTCAGTCAGTAGCTTCAAACATTTCTGGTATATGAAAAACATGTTTTTCAATGGCAAAAATCAATGAATATTGTAAATGCACAAACAGTAATATCTCCACATTGCAAGGTGCAATTCTGAAATTTTTTGCTTTTTCCTGCTAATCCTAGCATGATAAAGAAGATTCAAAGAGAGTGAGATGCCAGCTCCTTTCATTCAGTCAGTAGCTTCAAACATTTCTGGTATATGAAAAACATGTTTTTCAATGGCAAAAATCAATGAATATTGTAAATGCACAAACAGTAATATCTCCACATTGCACGGTGCAATTCTGAAATTTTTAGCTTTTTCCTGTTAATCCTAGCATGATAAAGAAGATTCAAAGAGAGTGAGATGCCAGCTCCTTTCATTCAGTCAGTAGCTTCAAACATTTCTGGTATATGAAAAACATGTTTTTCAATGGCAAAAATCAATGAATATTGTAAATGCACAAACAGTAATATCTCCACATTGCAAGGTGCAATTCTGAAATTTTTTGCTTTTTCCTGTTAGTCCTAGCATGATAAAGAAGATTCAAAGAGAGTGAGATGCCAGCTCCTTTCATTCAGTCAGTAGCTTCAAACATTTCTGGTATATGAAAAACATGTTTTTCAATGGCAAAAATCAATGAATATTGTAAATGCACAAACAGTAATATCTCCACATTGCAAGGTGCAATTCTGAAATTTTTTGCTTTTTCCTGCTAATCCTAGCATGATAAAGAAGATTCAAAGAGAGTGAGATGCCAGCTCCTTTCATTCAGTCAGTAGCTTCAAACATTTCTGGTATATGAAAAACATGTTTTTCAATGGCAAAAATCAATGAATATTGTAAATGCACAAACAGTAATATCTCCACATTGCACGGTGCAATTCTGAAATTTTTAGCTTTTTCCTGTTAATCCTAGCATGATAAAGAAGATTCAAAGAGAGTGAGATGCCAGCTCCTTTCATTCAGTCAGTAGCTTCAAACATTTCTGGTATATGAAAAACATGTTTTTCAATGGCAAAAATCAATGAATATTGTAAATGCACAAACAGTAATATCTCCACATTGCAAGGTGCAATTCTGAAATTTTTTGCTTTTTCCTGCTAATCCTAGCATGATAAAGAAGATTCAAAGAGAGTGAGATGCCAGCTCCTTTCATTGAGTCAGTAGCTTCAAACATTTCTGGTATATGTTTTTCAATGGCAAAAATCAATGAATATTGTAAATGCACAAACAGTAATATCTCCACATTGCACGGTGCAATTCTGAAATTTTTAGCTTTTTCCTGTTAATCCTAGCATGATAAAGAAGATTCAAAGAGAGTGAGATGCCAGCTCCTTTCATTCAGTCAGTAGCTTCAAACATTTCTGGTATATGAAAAACATGTTTTTCAATGGCAAAAATCAATGAATATTGTAAATGCACAAACAGTAATATCTCCACATTGCACGGTGCAATTCTGAAATTTTTAGCTTTTTCCTGTTAATCCTAGCATGATAAAGAAGATTCAAAGAGAGTGAGATGCCAGCTCCTTTCATTCAGTCAGTAGCTTCAAACATTTCTGGTATATGAAAAACATGTTTTTCAATGGCAAAAATCAATGAATATTGTAAATGCACAAACTAATATCTCCACATTGCAAGGTGCAATTCTGAAATTTTTTGCTTTTTCCTGTTAATCCTAGCATGATAAAGAAGATTCAAAGAGAGTGAGATGCCAGCTCCTTTCATTCAGTCAGTAGCTTCAAACATTTCTGGTATATGAAAAACATGTTTTTCAATGGCAAAAATCAATGAATATTGTAAATGCACAAACAGTAATATCTCCACATTGCACGGTGCCATTCTGAAATTTTTAGCTTTTTCCTGTTAATCCTAGCATGATAAAGAAGATTCAAAGAGAGTGAGATGCCAGCTCCTTTCATTCAGTCAGTAGCTTCAAACATTTCTGGTATATGAAAAACATGTTTTTCAATGGCAAAAATCAATGAATATTGTAAATGCACAAACAGTAATATCTCCACATTGCAAGGTGCAATTCTGAAATTTTTTGCTTTTTCCTGCTAATCCTAGCATGATAAAGAAGATTCAAAGAGAGTGAGATGCCAGCTCCTTTCATTCAGTCAGTAGCTTCAAACATTTCTGGTATATGAAAAACATGTTTTTCAATGGCAAAAATCAATGAATATTGTAAATGCACAAACAGTAATATCTCCACATTGCACGGTGCAATTCTGAAATTTTTAGCTTTTTCCTGTTAATCCTAGCATGATAAAGAAGATTCAAAGAGAGTGAGATGCCAGCTCCTTTCATTCAGTCAGTAGCTTCAAACATTTCTGGTATATGAAAAACATGATTTTCAATGGCAAAAATCAATGAATATTGTAAATGCACAAACAGTAATATCTCCACATTGCACGGTGCAATTCTGAAATTTTTAGCTTTTTCCTGTTAATCCTAGCATGATAAAGATTCAAAGAGAGTGAGATGCCAGCTCCTTTCATTCAGTCAGTAGCTTCAAACATTTCTGGTATATGAAAAACATGTTTTTCAATGGCAAAAATCAATGAATATTGTAAATGCACAAACAGTAATATCTCCACATTGCACGGTGCAATTCTGAAATTTTTAGCTTTTTCCTGTTAATCCTAGCATGATAAAGAAGATTCAAAGAGAGTGAGATGCCAGCTCCTTTCATTCAGTCAGTAGCTTCAAACATTTCTGGTATATGAAAAACATGTTTTTCAATGGCAAAAATCAATGAATATTGTAAATGCACAAACAGTAATATCTCCACATTGCAAGGTGCAATTCTGAAATTTTTTGCTTTTTCCTGTTAATCCTAGCATGATAAAGAAGATTCAAAGAGAGTGAGATGCCAGCTCCTTTCATTCAGTCAGTAGCTTCAAACATTTCTGGTATATGAAAAACATGTTTTTCAATGGCAAAAATCAATGAATATTGTAAATGCACAAACAGTAATATCTCCACATTGCAAGGTGCAATTCTGAAATTTTTTGCTTTTTCCTGCTAATCCTAGCATGATAAAGAAGATTCAAAGAGAGTGAGATGCCAGCTCCTTTCATTCAGTCAGTAGCTTCAAACATTTCTGGTATATGAAAAACATGTTTTTCAATGGCAAAAATCAATGAATATTGTAAATGCACAAACAGTAATATCTCCACATTGCACGGTGCAATTCTGAAATTTTTAGCTTTTTCCTGTTAATCCTAGCATGATAAAGAAGATTCAAAGAGAGTGAGATGCCAGCTCCTTTCATTCAGTCAGTAGCTTCAAACATTTCTGGTATATGAAAAACATGTTTTTCAATGGCAAAAATCAATGAATATTGTAAATGCACAAACAGTAATATCTCCACATTGCAAGGTGCAATTCTGAAATTTTTTGCTTTTTCCTGCTAATCCTAGCATGATAAAGAAGATTCAAAGAGAGTGAGATGCCAGCTCCTTTCATTCAGTCAGTAGCTTCAAACATTTCTGGTATATGAAAAACATGTTTTTCAATGGCAAAAATCAATGAATATTGTAAATGCACAAACAGTAATATCTCCACATTGCATGGTGCAATTCTGAAATTTTTAGCTTTTTCCTGTTAATCCTAGCATGATAAAGAAGATTCAAAGAGAGTGAGATGCCAGCTCCTTTCATTCAGTCAGTAGCTTCAAACATTTCTGGTATATGAAAAACATGTTTTTCAATGGCAAAAATCAATGAATATTGTAAATGCACAAACAGTAATATCTCCACATTGCACGGTGCAATTCTGAAATTTTTAGCTTTTTCCTGTTAATCCTAGCATGATAAAGAAGATTCAAAGAGAGTGAGATGCCAGCTCCTTTCATTCAGTCAGTAGCTTCAAACATTTCTGGTATATGAAAAACATGTTTTTCAATGGCAAAAATCAATGAATATTGTAAATGCACAAACAGTAATATCTCCACATTGCAAGGTGCAATTCTGAAATTTTTTGCTTTTTCCTGCTAATCCTAGCATGATAAAGAAGATTCAAAGAGAGTGAGATGCCAGCTCCTTTCATTCAGTCAGTAGCTTCAAACATTTCTGGTATATGAAAAACATGTTTTTCAATGGCAAAAATCAATGAATATTGTAAATGCACAAACAGTAATATCTCCACATTGCAAGGTGCAATTCTGAAATTTTTTGCTTTTTCCTGCTAATCCTAGCATGATAAAGAAGATTCAAAGAGAGTGAGATGCCAGCTCCTTTCATTCAGTCAGTAGCTTCAAACATTTCTGGTATATGAAAAACATGTTTTTCAATGGCAAAAATCAATGAATATTGTAAATGCACAAACAGTAATATCTCCACATTGCACGGTGCAATTCTGAAATTTTTAGCTTTTTCCTGTTAATCCTAGCATGATAAAGAAGATTCAAAGAGAGTGAGATGCCAGCTCCTTTCATTCAGTCAGTAGCTTCAAACATTTCTGGTATATGAAAAACATGTTTTTCAATGGCAAAAATCAATGAATATTGTAAATGCACAAACAGTAATATCTCCACATTGCAAGGTGCAATTCTGAAATTTTTTGCTTTTTCCTGCTAATCCTAGCATGATAAAGAAGATTCAAAGAGAGTGAGATGCCAGCTCCTTTCATTCAGTCAGTAGCTTCAAACATTTCTGGTATATGAAAAACATGTTTTTCAATGGCAAAAATCAATGAATATTGTAAATGCACAAACAGTAATATCTCCACATTGCACGGTGCAATTCTGAAATTTTTAGCTTTTTCCTGTTAATCCTAGCATGATAAAGAATATTCAAAGAGAGTGAGATGCCAGCTCCTTTCATTCAGTCATTAGCTTCAAACATTTCTGGTATATGAAAAACATGTTTTTCAATGGCAAAAATCAATGAATATTGTAAATGCACAAACAGTAATATCTCCACATTGCACGGTGCAATTCTGAAATTTTTAGCTTTTTCCTGTTAATCCTAGCATGATAAAGAAGATTCAAAGAGAGTGAGATGCCAGCTCCTTTCATTCAGTCAGTAGCTTCAAACATTTCTGGTATATGAAAAACATGTTTTTCAATGGCAAAAATCAATGAATATTGTAAATGCACAAACAGTAATATCTCCACATTGCAAGGTGCAATTCTGAAATTTTTTGCTTTTTCCTGTTAATCCTAGCATGATAAAGAAGATTCAAAGAGAGTGAGATGCCAGCTCCTTTCATTCAGTCAGTAGCTTCAAACATTTCTGGTATATGAAAAACATGTTTTTCAATGGCAAAAATCAATGAATATTGTAAATGCACAAACAGTAATATCTCCACATTGCAAGGTGCAATTCTGAAATTTTTTGTTTTTTCCTGCTAATCCTAGCATGATAAAGAAGATTCAAAGAGAGTGAGATGCCAGCTCCTTTCATTCAGTCAGTAGCTTCAAACATTTCTGGTATATGAAAAACATGTTTTTCAATGGCAAAAATCAATGAATATTGTAAATGCACAAACAGTAATATCTCCACATTGCACGGTGCAATTCTGAAATTTTTAGCTTTTTCCTGTTAATCCTAGCATGATAAAGAAGATTCAAAGAGAGTGAGATGCCAGCTCCTTTCATTCAGTCAGTAGCTTCAAACATTTCTGGTATATGAAAAATATGTTTTTCAATGGCAAAAATCAATGAATATTGTAAATGCACAAACTAATATCTCCACATTGCAAGGTGCAATTCTGAAATTTTTTGCTTTTTCCTGTTAATCCTAGCATGATAAAGAAGATTCAAAGAGAGTGAGATGCCAGCTCCTTTCATTCAGTCAGTAGCTTCAAACATTTCTGGTATATGAAAAACATGTTTTTCAATGGCAAAAATCAATGAATATTGTAAATGCACAAACAGTAATATCTCCACATTGCACGGTGCCATTCTGAAATTTTTAGCTTTTTCCTGTTAATCCTAGCATGATAAAGAAGATTCAAAGAGAGTGAGATGCCAGCTCCTTTCATTCAGTCAGTAGCTTCAAACATTTCTGGTATATGAAAAACATGTTTTTCAATGGCAAAAATCAATGAATATTGTAAATGCACAAACAGTAATATCTCCACATTGCAAGGTGCAATTCTGAAATTTTTTGCTTTTTCCTGCTAATCCTAGCATGATAAAGAAGATTCAAAGAGAGTGAGATGCCAGCTCCTTTCATTCAGTCAGTAGCTTCAAACATTTCTGGTATATGAAAAACATGTTTTTCAATGGCAAAAATCAATGAATATTGTAAATGCACAAACAGTAATATCTCCACATTGCACGGTGCAATTCTGAAATTTTTAGCTTTTTCCTGTTAATCCTAGCATGATAAAGAAGATTCAAAGAGAGTGAGATGCCAGCTCCTTTCATTCAGTCAGTAGCTTCAAACATTTCTGGTATATGAAAAACATGTTTTTCAATGGCAAAAATCAATGAATATTGTAAATGCACAAACAGTAATATCTCCACATTGCACGGTGCAATTCTGAAATTTTTAGCTTTTTCCTGTTAATCCTAGCATGATAAAGAAGATTCAAAGAGAGTGAGATGCCAGCTCCTTTCATTCAGTCAGTAGCTTCAAACATTTCTGGTATATGAAAAACATGTTTTTCAATGGCAAAAATCAATGAATATTGTAAATGCACAAACAGTAATATCTCCACATTGCAAGGTGCAATTCTGAAATTTTTTGCTTTTTCCTGCTAATCCTAGCATGATAAAGAAGATTCAAAGAGAGTGAGATGCCAGCTCCTTTCATTCAGTCAGTAGCTTCAAACATTTCTGGTATATGAAAAACATGTTTTTCAATGGCAAAAATCAATGAATATTGTAAATGCACAAACTAATATCTCCACATTGCAAGGTGCAATTCTGAAATTTTTTGCTTTTTCCTGTTAATCCTAGCATGATAAAGAAGATTCAAAGAGAGTGAGATGCCAGCTCCTTTCATTCAGTCAGTAGCTTCAAACATTTCTGGTATATGAAAAACATGTTTTTCAATGGCAAAAATCAATGAATATTGTAAATGCACAAACAGTAATATCTCCACATTGCACGGTGCCATTCTGAAATTTTTAGCTTTTTCCTGTTAATCCTAGCATGATAAAGAAGATTCAAAGAGAGTGAGATGCCAGCTCCTTTCATTCAGTCAGTAGCTTCAAACATTTCTGGTATATGAAAAACATGTTTTTCAATGGCAAAAATCAATGAATATTGTAAATGCACAAACAGTAATATCTCCACATTGCAAGGTGCAATTCTGAAATTTTTTGCTTTTTCCTGCTAATCCTAGCATGATAAAGAAGATTCAAAGAGAGTGAGATGCCAGCTCCTTTCATTCAGTCAGTAGCTTCAAACATTTCTGGTATATGAAAAACATGTTTTTCAATGGCAAAAATCAATGAATATTGTAAATGCACAAACAGTAATATCTCCACATTGCACGGTGCCATTCTGAAATTTTTAGCTTTTTCCTGTTAATCCTAGCATGATAAAGAAGATTCAAAGAGAGTGAGATGCCAGCTCCTTTCATTCAGTCAGTAGCTTCAAACATTTCTGGTATATGAAAAACATGTTTTTCAATGGCAAAAATCAATGAATATTGTAAATGCACAAACAGTAATATCTCCACATTGCAAGGTGCAATTCTGAAATTTTTTGCTTTTTCCTGCTAATCCTAGCATGATAAAGAAGATTCAAAGAGAGTGAGATGCCAGCTCCTTTCATTCAGTCAGTAGCTTCAAACATTTCTGGTATATGAAAAACATGTTTTTCAATGGCAAAAATCAATGAATATTGTAAATGCACAAACTAATATCTCCACATTGCAAGGTGCAATTCTGAAATTTTTTGCTTTTTCCTGTTAATCCTAGCATGATAAAGAAGATTCAAAGAGAGTGAGATGCCAGCTCCTTTCATTCAGTCAGTAGCTTCAAACATTTCTGGTATATGAAAAACATGTTTTTCAATGGCAAAAATCAATGAATATTGTAAATGCACAAACAGTAATATCTCCACATTGCACGGTGCCATTCTGAAATTTTTAGCTTTTTCCTGTTAATCCTAGCATGATAAAGAAGATTCAGAGTGAGATGCCAGCTCCTTTCATTCAGTCAGTAGCTTCAAACATTTCTGGTATATGAAAAACATGTTTTTCAATGGCAAAAATCAATGAATATTGTAAATGCACAAACAGTAATATCTCCACATTGCAAGGTGCAATTCTGAAATTTTTTGCTTTTTCCTGCTAATCCTAGCATGATAAAGAAGATTCAAAGAGAGTGAGATGCCAGCTCCTTTCATTCAGTCAGTAGCTTCAAACATTTCTGGTATATGAAAAACATGTTTTTCAATGGCAAAAATCAATGAATATTGTAAATGCACAAACAGTAATATCTCCACATTGCAAGGTGCAATTCTGAAATTTTTTGCTTTTTCCTGCTAATCCTAGCATGATAAAGAAGATTCAAAGAGAGTGAGATGCCAGCTCCTTTCATTGAGTCAGTAGCTTCAAACATTTCTGGTATATGAAAAACATGTTTTTCAATGGCAAAAATCAATGAATATTGTAAATGCACAAACAGTAATATCTCCACATTGCACGGTGCAATTCTGAAATTTTTAGCTTTTTCCTGTTAATCCTAGCATGATAAAGAAGATTCAAAGAGAGTGAGATGCCAGCTCCTTTCATTCAGTCAGTAGCTTCAAACATTTCTGGTATATGAAAAACATGTTTTTCAATGGCAAAAATCAATGAATATTGTAAATGCACAAACAGTAATATCTCCACATTGTACGGTGCAATTCTGAAATTTTTAGCTTTTTCCTGTTAATCCTAGCATGATAAAGAAGATTCAAAGAGAGTGAGATGCCAGCTCCTTTCATTCAGTCAGTAGCTTCAAACATTTCTGGTATATGAAAAACATGTTTTTCAATGGCAAAAATCAATGAATATTGTAAATGCACAAACAGTAATATCTCCACATTGCAAGGTGCAATTCTGAAATTTTTTGCTTTTTCCTGCTAATCCTAGCATGATAAAGAAGATTCAAAGAGAGTGAGATGCCAGCTCCTTTCATTGAGTCAGTAGCTTCAAACATTTCTGGTATATGAAAAACATGTTTTTCAATGGCAAAAATCAATGAATATTGTAAATGCACAAACAGTAATATCTCCACATTGCACGGTGCAATTCTGAAATTTTTAGCTTTTTCCTGTTAATCCTAGCATGATAAAGAAGATTCAAAGAGAGTGAGATGCCAGCTCCTTTCATTCAGTCAGTAGCTTCAAACATTTCTGGTATATGAAAAACATGTTTTTCAATGGCAAAAATCAATGAATATTGTAAATGCACAAACAGTAATATCTCCACATTGTACGGTGCAATTCTGAAATTTTTAGCTTTTTCCTGTTAATCCTAGCATGATAAAGAAGATTCAAAGAGAGTGAGATGCCAGCTCCTTTCATTCAGTCAGTAGCTTCAAACATTTCTGGTATATGAAAAACATGTTTTTCAATGGCAAAAATCAATGAATATTGTAAATGCACAAACTAATATCTCCACATTGCAAGGTGCAATTCTGAAATTTTTTGCTTTTTCCTGTTAATCCTAGCATGATAAAGAAGATTCAAAGAGAGTGAGATGCCAGCTCCTTTCATTCAGTCAGTAGCTTCAAACATTTCTGGTATATGAAAAACATGTTTTTCAATGGCAAAAATCAATGAATATTGTAAATGCACAAACAGTAATATCTCCACATTGCACGGTGCCATTCTGAAATTTTTAGCTTTTTCCTGTTAATCCTAGCATGATAAAGAAGATTCAAAGAGAGTGAGATGCCAGCTCCTTTCATTCAGTCAGTAGCTTCAAACATTTCTGGTATATGAAAAACATGTTTTTCAATGGCAAAAATCAATGAATATTGTAAATGCACAAACAGTAATATCTCCACATTGCAAGGTGCAATTCTGAAATTTTTTGCTTTTTCCTGCTAATCCTAGCATGATAAAGAAGATTCAAAGAGAGTGAGATGCCAGCTCCTTTCATTCAGTCAGTAGCTTCAAACATTTCTGGTATATGAAAAACATGTTTTTCAATGGCAAAAATCAATGAATATTGTAAATGCACAAACAGTAATATCTCCACATTGCACGGTGCAATTCTGAAATTTTTAGCTTTTTCCTGTTAATCCTAGCATGATAAAGAAGATTCAAAGAGAGTGAGATGCCAGCTCCTTTCATTCAGTCAGTAGCTTCAAACATTTCTGGTATATGAAAAACATGTTTTTCAATGGCAAAAATCAATGAATATTGTAAATGCACAAACAGTAATATCTCCACATTGCAAGGTGCAATTCTGAAATTTTTTGCTTTTTCCTGCTAATCCTAGCATGATAAAGAAGATTCAAAGAGAGTGAGATGCCAGCTCCTTTCATTCAGTCAGTAGCTTCAAACATTTCTGGTATATGAAAAACATGTTTTTCAATGGCAAAAATCAATGAATATTGTAAATGCACAAACAGTAATATCTCCACATTGCACGGTGCAATTCTGAAATTTTTAGCTTTTTCCTGTTAATCCTAGCATGATAAAGAAGATTCAAAGAGAGTGAGATGCCAGCTCCTTTTATTCAGTCAGTAGCTTCAAACATTTCTGGTATATGAAAAACATGTTTTTCAATGGCAAAAATCAATGAATATTGTAAATGCACAAACAGTAATATCTCCACATTGCAAGGTGCAATTCTGAAATTTTTTGCTTTTTCCTGTTAATCCTAGCATGATAAAGAAGATTCAAAGAGAGTGAGATGCCAGCTCCTTTCATTCAGTCAGTAGCTTCAAACATTTCTGGTATATGAAAAACATGTTTTTCAATGGCAAAAATCAATGAATATTGTAAATGCACAAACAGTAATATCTCCACATTGCAAGGTGCAATTCTGAAATTTTTTGCTTTTTCCTGCTAATCCTAGCATGATAAAGAAGATTCAAAGAGAGTGAGATGCCAGCTCCTTTCATTCAGTCAGTAGCTTCAAACATTTCTGGTATATGAAAAACATGTTTTTCAATGGCAAAAATCAATGAATATTGTAAATGCACAAACAGTAATATCTCCACATTGCACGGTGCAATTCTGAAATTTTTAGCTTTTTCCTGTTAATCCTAGCATGATAAAGAAGATTCAAAGAGAGTGAGATGCCAGCTCCTTTCATTCAGTCAGTAGCTTCAAACATTTCTGGTATATGAAAAACATGTTTTTCAATGGCAAAAATCAATGAATATTGTAAATGCACAAACAGTAATATCTCCACATTGCAAGGTGCAATTCTGAAATTTTTTGCTTTTTCCTGCTAATCCTAGCATGATAAAGAAGATTCAAAGAGAGTGAGATGCCAGCTCCTTTCATTCAGTCAGTAGCTTCAAACATTTCTGGTATATGAAAAACATGTTTTTCAATGGCAAAAATCAATGAATATTGTAAATGCACAAACAGTAATATCTCCACATTGCACGGTGCAATTCTGAAATTTTTAGCTTTTTCCTGTTAATCCTAGCATGATAAAGAAGATTCAAAGAGAGTGAGATGCCAGCTCCTTTCATTCAGTCAGTAGCTTCAAACATTTCTGGTATATGAAAAACATGTTTTTCAATGGAAAAAATCAATGAATATTGTAAATGCACAAACAGTAATATCTCCACATTGCAAGGTGCAATTCTGAAATTTTTTGCTTTTTCCTGTTAATCCTAGCATGATAAAGAAGATTCAAAGAGAGTGAGATGCCAGCTCCTTTCATTCAGTCAGTAGCTTCAAACATTTCTGGTATATGAAAAACATGTTTTTCAATGGCAAAAATCAATGAATATTGTAAATGCACAAACAGTAATATCTCCACATTGCAAGGTGCAATTCTGAAATTTTTTGCTTTTTCCTGCTAATCCTAGCATGATAAAGAAGATTCAAAGAGAGTGAGATGCCAGCTCCTTTCATTCAGTCAGTAGCTTCAAACATTTCTGGTATATGAAAAACATGTTTTTCAATGGCAAAAATCAATGAATATTGTAAATGCACAAACAGTAATATCTCCACATTGCACGGTGCAATTCTGAAATTTTTAGCTTTTTCCTGTTAATCCTAGCATGATAAAGAAGATTCAAAGAGAGTGAGATGCCAGCTCCTTTCATTCAGTCAGTAGCTTCAAACATTTCTGGTATATGAAAAACATGTTTTTCAATGGCAAAAATCAATGAATATTGTAAATGCACAAACAGTAATATCTCCACATTGCAAGGTGCAATTCTGAAATTTTTTGCTTTTTCCTGCTAATCCTAGCATGATAAAGAAGATTCAAAGAGAGTGAGATGCCAGCTCCTTTCATTCAGTCAGTAGCTTCAAACATTTCTGGTATATGAAAAACATGTTTTTCAATGGCAAAAATCAATGAATATTGTAAATGCACAAACAGTAATATCTCCACATTGCACGGTGCAATTCTGAAATTTTTAGCTTTTTCCTGTTAATCCTAGCATGATAAAGAAGATTCAAAGAGAGTGAGATGCCAGCTCCTTTCATTCAGTCAGTAGCTTCAAACATTTCTGGTATATGAAAAACATGTTTTTCAATGGCAAAAATCAATGAATATTGTAAATGCACAAACAGTAATATCTCCACATTGCAAGGTGCAATTCTGAAATTTTTTGCCTTTTCCTGTTAATCCTAGCATGGTAAAGAAGATTCAAAGAGAGTGAGATGCCAGCTCCTTTCATTCAGTCAGTAGCTTCAAACATTTCTGGTATATGAAAAACATGTTTTTCAATGGCAAAAATCAATGAATATTGTAAATGTACAAACAGTAATATCTCCACATTGCAAGGTGCAATTCTGAAATTTTTTGCTTTTTCCTGCTAATCCTAGCATGATAAAGAAGATTCAAAGAGAGTGAGATGCCAGCTCCTTTCATTCAGTCAGTAGCTTCAAACATTTCTGGTATATGAAAAACATGTTTTTCAATGGCAAAAATCAATGAATATTGTAAATGCACAAACAGTAATATCTCCACATTGCACGGTGCAATTCTGAAATTTTTAGCTTTTTCCTGTTAATCCTAGCATGATAAAGAAGATTCAAAGAGTGAGATGCCAGCTCCTTTCATTCAGTCAGTAGCTTCAAACATTTCTGGTATATGAAAAACATGTTTTTCAATGGCAAAAATCAATGAATATTGTAAATGCACAAACAGTAATATCTCCACATTGCAAGGTGCAATTCTGAAATTTTTTGCTTTTTCCTGATAATCCTAGCATGATAAAGAAGATTCAAAGAGAGTGAGATGCCAGCTCCTTTCATTCAGTCAGTAGCTTCAAACATTTCTGGTATATGAAAAACATGTTTTTCAATGGCAAAAATCAATGAATATTGTAAATGCACAAACAGTAATATCTCCATATTGCAAGGTGCAATTCTGAAATTTTTTGCTTTTTCCTGCTAATCCTAGCATGATAAAGAAGATTCAAAGAGAGTGAGATGCCAGCTCCTTTCATTCAGTCAGTAGCTTCAAACATTTCTGGTATATGAAAAACATGTTTTTCAATGGCAAAAATCAATGAATATTGTAAATGCACAAACAGTAATATCTCCACATTGCACGGTGCAATTCTGAAATTTTTAGCTTTTTCCTGTTAATCCTAGCATGATAAAGAAGATTCAAAGAGAGTGAGATGGGGGAGTGGCCTGAGCACAGGACGAGATGGCAGCTTGATCCTGAGCTCCCTGAGGGCTTCGCTTTAAAGCTACTTTTTAAGCAACAAAAGAAGATTTTTTTTCCAAAATTCTTATATAATTTGACTTCCTATCATTCAGGGATCATTTTGACACCAAGGAATCCCTGCTAACTCCATCAACCCTGGAGATGCTTTGTGCTCAGACATTTGGGTGAGGCTCAGAATCCACCATTGAAGTGACTCTGTAACGTGGCCCTACAGGACTGTGGACCCATTTATGCCCTTTTACCTCCGGACCCAGGATTACATCGTTTTATACCGGACTTAAGGACTATCAGCAGGCTTTATATGCAGCTGCGGTAAGTCCTGGTGAGCATTCCAGTCCTTGAGGCTGTGACGTGCCCCTTTAAGCTCACAGATCGGTGGGGGCACATATTTCTCTCACTTCATTTAACTGAACATTATATACTGGGCCCCCTGACTGTTGTTAGAGCTTATATTTAAACCCACGGGGTGGCACATTTTGGTTCTGGTTCTGACACCCAGGCGATTATTGGCGGCCCTTTTCTTGTTTCCAGTCACTCTGCGGCCCTTTTCTTGTTTCCAGTCACTCTGCAACGTGACTCTGGAGTGACTGTGATAGCAGCGCAGGTTTGCTCTGCTCTGCTCCTGACCCCGGGAGCAGGACCTTACAGCAGCATCAGCTGTCCCGACACCGGACCCAGGAGGAGAGGAGAAGAGGAGACTGAGACCGAGTTACCGCCGACATCCTGAAAAAACCCAGCCCTGCAATCTGCTGTCACAGCCCCACGGAGGACCGGACCGGACCCGCGGGACCCCAACCCATAAGAAGCGGCACTACCACCCCCGGACCAAATACAATCAACCCCACTGGACCCCGAGGATGAGACCCCTGCTGCCGGCGAGGGACTGAGAATTTAGCTTGTCCGACGCGGAGCTCAGGAGACTGGGACGGAGCGGGACTTCATATACAAGGCTAAGGTAGATAAGCCCCGGCTAACGCCAGGGCTCTTACTGGGTTTCTGGGGTCCGTTGCCCAGGGTTCCGGGGCTGCTCCGGTAGTAGCGGTGTCCCCTGGTGTCCCTGTGAAGCTGCTGCGTCCCTTTCCCCCCTCGGCTTACTGCCACCGCTGCTGTCTGCGCCCGGCTCTCTCCTCTCCGGCTGTTTCCTGCACCTCAGGCTGTTCCCATAGTAGCGGTTCCCCCTCCTCTGCTCCGGAGCCGGCATCAGCTGTTTCCTCTGATGCCGGGCACTGCCGGTGTGTATGGCCGGTGTCTTCACGTCCCCAGGACATATATAGTGGCGGCGGTATCCCCCCTCCCTCTGACAAGGAGCCGCTCCGTTCCCCCTGCTCTCAGCTGTTAAGTGCCGCCGGTGCCGAGGTCCGTTCCATCTACCCTCGCTGTGCCGCTCTGCAGTATGTGCCCCTAAGGTGTCTGGACCCTGCAGACCCCTGTGACTGTCTCCCCCTCCTGTGACAGCGCCGCTGCGCTTTGATTCTGCCCCTGTTCCCAGCTGCTGAGTGCCGCCGGTGCCGAGGTCCGTTTCATCTACCCCCGCTGTGCCGCTCTGCTTTATGTGCCCCTATAGTATCTGGTCCCTGCAGACCCTTGTGACTGTCTCCCCCTCCTGTGACAGCGCCGCTGCGCTCTGATTTTGCCCCTGGTCCCTCGCTGCAGCAGCACCGCTGCCCTCCACTGTCACACACTTCCAATCAGCTGATATTTTTCAAATTTCCCGCCCCCTGCTGCAGCGTCACTCTGCACTGCTGTCCATGGTGCTGATCAAATTCTCCAGCCTCCTGTTCCAGCGTTGATCTGCACTGCTGTCCATGGTGCTGATCTTACACTTGTCAAACTCCCCTGCCTTCTGCTACAGCGTCGCTCTGAACTGCTGTCCAAGGTGCTGATCTTATATTAGTCTGAACTGCTGTCCATGGTGCTGATCTTATACTAGTCTGAACTGCTGTCCATGGTGCTGATCTTATATTAATCTGAACTGCTGTCCATGGTGCTGATTTTGTATCTTTACTTATAAGCAGTATATTAAAACACCAGGTATTGCACTTAAAACTGTTGCCCACAGAATTTTACAGATCTTTTTAGAATCTGGTTTGCAAAACTTTATATTAACCCTTTGGAGGATTTTTCTATAAATTTCCTTTTTCAGACATTTTTTTTCTTTTTTTCTTAAAGGGACGGTACCCAAAATTTACATACTTATTCTCCTGGATATAGAAATACTTTTTTTTTCATTACCACTAACTTTAGAACTACTGATTCTGCATTGATTATCATTTGCCCTAATAATTTTACATTCTCTCCTGGCGAAATTCTCTGATGTCTTTGATTCACCTAATTGTCTTTAATTTAGGAAAACGGACATTCGGCGATTTTTGAATATTGTCTGATTATATATATATTGTATTTTAAGATATATTCGTTGGTTTACTAAAATTTTTATTCACTGTCATTTGATTGCGGACACCTGATATTTCAGGTTAGCTACTCTACTGGTTTCATTCTAAAGTAACATTCAGATATAATAGTGTATATTTGCATTCATACTCTACAGAATTAACGCTTATAATGGCATCAAACAAAAGAAATTCCCAAAAATCCCTAGAGATTCCCCTTAAAACTAATGCGGTAAGAGGGAAGACCTCCCAGCGTTTTTCCTTCTCTAACCCCTCAGAGGATTCTGTTAATATTATTAGCCCAGTCAAGTCTAGGTCACCCCATAGAAACCCTGAGGATAACCCAACCTCTAAAATGTATACTCCCACCAAAGATTCCCCTAAAACTGTAACTTCCCCCAAACAGCAAAGGGTTTCTATTTCTAAACCTGCCCCTGTTACAACAGCCAGAGGTAAAAAAGAGGAGGATATGGATTTGTCCGTGTCCTCAAAAAGAAGAGATCCTGGTGACTGGGGCAATAAATTTTCCCTCCTCGCAACCAATTCAGAAGATGATTCCTCAGATACTTCCCCTAACCCAAGTCCAGAAAGGAGGCGTTTAAAAAAGGATCCATCTCCTTTAGCACCTGATTCTATGATCAGTGTCCCGCTAAAATTGCCCACTTCTCAAAATCCAGAAGATTTTGACCTTACCTCATTTTTGGACAACCTGACTAAAAGGATTGATAATAACATGAAGTTGGGATTTGATAGACAGGTTGATTCCATGAAGTCTACTCTAAGCGCTTTTGGTGTTAAATTAGAGGAGAACACCAAGAGACTTAATACGGTAGAAGGAAAATTAGATAAAGTTTCTTCAGAAAATAGCGAGATTAAATCTGAGCTTCATAGACTAAGATTAAAAGTGGCTGACCTAGAAGATAGAAGCAGGAGAAATAACTTGAAAATTAGGGGCATCTCTGAAAGTGTCTCCCCCTCTGACCTTCTCTCCTATGTTAGGGACTTATTTCACAAATCTATCCCTTCTTTGTCTGAGCAGGATCTTATTATAGACAGAGCACATCGCTTATTTCGCCCGTCGTCTATTTCTCCTGATTTACCTAGAGACACGATAATAAGATTGCACTTTTTCTCCACTAAGGAGAGAATTTTAAGTTTTATTAGAGAGGAAAAGAAATTCCCTGAACCCTTTTCGCACCTAAAAATCTTCTCAGATTTTTCAAGGGAAACTATGGATGCGAGAAGGGCCTACAAATTGACCACTGACAAATTGAGAGACATGAGTATTCCGTATAGGTGGGGCTTCCCAGTGAAACTATTGATTTTTTTTAAAGGGAAAACTTTTACTCTTTCAGATCCAGATGAGGGCCCCAAATTCTTTGAATTTATAAAAGACATTCCCCTGAAGGATCCGAAAGCTCCAAACCGCTGAGATGTGGGGGAGTTATTATTGGATCCTTTCTAAAACTTATTCATTATATGACACAATATCTGGGTTAATACATTACTGAACCTAATTCTGAAAATCTATAGTGTAGTAATCATTGTCTGATTTAGTTAAATCTTAAAACGTTAATTTTGTCCTTTTAAGTTTTGGTTGGCTTTGGAGATCCAAAACTCATATTAATCTTCTTTATACTATGCCCTCAGGTAGTGTCCACACACTTTTTTTCCCCCAAAACCGAGGGAGAACCTTTCAGGTAAAGGTTCCCTCAGGAAGTTTTTGATTCATTTTTTTATTTTCTTTTCTGGTATCTTGAATACCTAGTGACTGTTATTGTTGTTGTTTGTTTGACAAATTTTCTCCTTTGAATCGTGGTCTGTAACGCATTTTCTATCTATTAAAATACCATCTCCCAGTTTTGATTGTTGGTGGTTTTACCGCCTGGGGTGGTTCGCAGGATCAATTGTTTTTGCTTTTCTCTTCTTTTGATACATTTTGACTGTTTCCCTGGTCTATGCCTATTAAGGTTGTCTCATACAATGTAAGAGGTCTGAATAGCCCCAACAAAAGATTCTCCCTATGGAAGGAATTGGTTCATCTTGGAGCGGATGTAGCGTGTTTACAAGAGACCAGGTTCGCTGAGGGGAAACATCCTAAATTTTCCCATAAAGAATATCCCCATATTTTTGAGTCCATCAGCGGACGAAAAAAAGCTGGTGTTGCAACACTGATTAAAAATTCGGTTCCATTTGAACTATTAGATCAGCATTGTGATGTTAATGGCAGATATCACATACTGAACTGCAAATTGAACAATCATGAGTGTACAATTGCTAACGTATATGCCCCAAATAAGAAGCAAATCTCTTTTTAAATAAAGTTTTAAGGAAAGTGGAGGAGGTTAGGAGAGGTGAATTGATCCTTCTGGGGGATTTTAATATGGTACCTGATGGGTTAATTGACTCTTCTTCTCCTAGTCGTCATTTATATGCTACACTAAATAATTGGCTTCATAGAAATGAACTTTTCGACATATTCAGATGTTTCAATACTACTTCCAAAGAGTTTTCTCACTTTTCAGATGCACATCAAACGGCCTCCAGAATTGATCTAATGTTAACCAACGTTTTCTCTCTATCCAAATTTTCAAATATCTCCATAGGCCCCAGGTCTATATCGGATCATGCCCCTATAACGTGTGAACTTCACATTGGCCCTATTCTAAGAAATGGATTCCTCTGGAAGTGCAAATCTTCCCTTATTCATAATCCAAAGAATAAAAAAACTATTGAAAATGCAATTTCAAACTATTTTAAAGAAAATGAAACCCCGGATCTGTCTAACCCCTTCTCTAGTTGGTGTGCCCATAAAGCTGTGCTTCGGGGTATACTAATTCAGATATCCTCATCGGAAAAGAAAGAAAAAAGAGCCAAAATAAATTCCCTTCAAAAACTAATTAAAGAAAAAGAACTAGCCCAGATTAACCTCCCTTCCCCTTCCCCAACAATTCAAAAGGAGCTACTAAATCTAAGGATTGACCTAAAATCCGAAATTTTTTCTTCCTACGACTCGATCATTCAAAAATCAAAGTTTAATTACTATGCCGCCCTTAACAAACCTACTCGTTTTATGGCCCGTCTGGTTAAACAAAAAAGAGCGAACAATAGAATTGACAAAATAAAAAATGTTAACGGATCATTGCTCTATCATCCGAAAGATATAGCTGATCGGTTCGCAGAATTTTATGAGAAACTCTATAATATCAAATCTGATCCCTTAATTTCCCAACCTAACTCAGAAGAAATTAACAATTTTCTCTCTTCAATTAAATTACCCAAACTGAGCCCTCTGGATCTTGAGGCATTGAATGAACCCTTTACTACCCTCGAAGTTATGAACACAATTAAGCAACTTAAATCTTTCAAGGCCCCGGGTCCAGATGGGTTCATCAATGAATACTATAAGACCTTTTGTGAACTCCTTTCCCCTCATCTTACTAAAATCTTTAATTCGGCATCTTCAAACTGCTCCTTCCCTCAAGAAATGTTGGAGGCCACTATCACCTTGATTCCCAAGTCAAAAGATGAGAGGGATAATGTCAAAAATTATAGACCTATCTCACTAATCAATACCGATATAAAAATTTATTCGAAAATTCTGGCCAATCGTCTTTCAACTATTCTCCCAAATCTCATCAACGATGACCAAATTGGTTTCGTTGGTGGGAGACAAGCTACTGACGGCACTAGAAGAATTTTGAATATTTTGAGATTAATTAATACAGTTAGGGTTCCAACCTCCTTGCTCGCATTAGATGCTGAAAAAGCATTCGATAGATTAAATTGGCTATATTTAAAACTTACTCTTAATAAATTTGGTTTTAACAATAACTTTCTTTCCTCAATTCTGGCCCTTTATTCGAATCCCCAAGCTAAAATTTATGTCAACAACTATCTTTCCCACCCAATCCCCATTACAAACGGGACTAGACAGGGTTGCCCTCTTTCCCCCCTACTTTTCGTTTTGGCTATGGAGCCTTTGGCACAAAGGATTAGAGAAAGCACGGACATTAAGGGGATCTCTGCTCCTTCCAGGGAATTCAAAATTAGTCTCTTCGCGGATGACGTCATGCTCTCCTTGCTGGATCCAATAAATTCGGTTAATAAGGTCTTGGAAGTTCTGGATTTATTCTCCCAGATCTCCTACTTTAAGATTAATAAAAAAAAATCAAAACTTTTAAACATTAATTTGGACCATCAAACGAGAGAAGTTCTACATTCAAAATTTTCCTTTGATTCAGTCAAGGACAATCTGACCTATTTGGGGATTGTAGTTGGTAAATCTATCAACTCAACACTCTCTGCCAATTTAGACCTAATTAATGACGTCGTCCGAGGAGATCTGACGAATCTCCTGAAAAAGGATTTGTCATGGTGGGGTAGGGTTCTATCCATTAAAATGTTTGTCCTCCCCAAAATCTTATACTTCTTTCGAAACTTACCATTAAATATACCCCTCTGTTTCATCCAAAAAATACAGAATCAGATCAACTCCTACATCTGGGACAAAAAACGGGCGAGGATATCTGCTGAAATCTTATATAAAAACAAAAGCAATGGAGGCCTGAGTCTCCCTAACATATCTGCCTATTACTATGCTAATCTTATCAAGCAGAGTAGAAATTGGCTTAACTATACAAATCCCCCGGCATGGCTAATTTTGGAGACCTCTCTGAACGGCGATTCCCCTCCCCGAGATTTGCTATTTAAACATCTCTTTAAAAAATGCACTCATGATCCTTCCCACCCTATCTTTCAAGCGACTATCGAAGCTTGGAAGAAAATTGCTAGTAGAAGGAGGGGAAATCTTTCTAGAGACTCCAATGTAGACAAACTCTCTCTTGTAAAAAACTTTCCAATCAATTTTGTCGCTGCCTTACACAACTCCTGCATTCCGGATCACTGGAATAGTAGAGGGTTAAAGAAAATTGGGGACCTCTACGAGATTTCTACTTTTTCTCCTTTCCAAACCCTCAAAAAAAAATTTAATCTCCCTTCTTCTGATTTTTTCTTATACTCCCATTTTAAAAGTATTATTCTAGAATTTCTGGCTGGTAAACTCCTTGTTTCCAAAACCTCGGCGAACCTGCTGTGTAACCCATCACACAAAATTTTCTGGAGCTTGAGACACATTTACAATAGCTTCAACAATGATCTATCCTTCAAAAAAAATATCTACATGTCACGATGGGAAAAAGACCTGAAACTCAACTTCCCTCTCGACCAGTGGGAGAATGCTGTACTTTTTACTCAAGCCTCCAATATTTCCATGCCTCTGCAAGAGGCCTATTTCAAGGTTTTATCAAGGTGGTATTATACCCCAATCAGGCTCCACCACATAAGGTCCAGTAATTCTCCCCTTTGTTGGAGGGATTGTGGCATTAAAGGAGATCTTTTGCATATTTTTTGGAGCTGCCCTAAGATTCGTAATCTGTGGGCTCAAATTTCTTCTCTGATTAATGACCTTTTGGGCAGACCTTTAATTTTGACCCCTCAAACAGCTCTATTATCATTAGAATTGGAAACATATAAGTCCTATGAGAGAGCTATCATGATCCATATATTTTTGGTTTGCAAAAATGCTTTATCTTTTCATTGGAGAAAATCGTATGTTCCTACTTTGGAGGAATTAGTAGATAGGATGAACCAACATAGAATATACGAATTTAGATTTGCCTCTATCAATGATAACCTTTTCAAATTTTCTAAGAAATGGGATATCTGGTCAAACAAATTCCCTAGTCCTGCCTATAATACTGGTAGTTCTTAAAATGTCTTACAGACTGTTCATTCACTTTGTTTGTATTATTGCTAACATGACAATATGCTGAAATTGTTATGTGTTTTGTTAGATTGTTTTATTATTCTTTTATTGATTACAATATTACTTGATGAATCAATCTCTTCTACCCCTTGTTATCCTACCTTGTTGTTTCCCTTCCCCTCCCCTCCCTTCGGTCTTTCCCCTTTTCCCCCTTTTTTCCGCGTTCCAGTTATTCCTGATTTTCCCCTATATTTAGATTATGCTACTGTCAATTACTTGTCAATATGTCGTTAATGAAAAATAAAAATACGGTAAAACAAAGAGAGTGAGATGCCAGCTCCTTTCATTCAGTCAGTAGCTTCAAACATTTCTGGTATATGAAAAACATGTTTTTCAATGGCAAAAATCAATGAATATTGTAAATGCACAAACAGTAATATCTCCACATTGCAAGGTGCAATTCTGAAATTTTTTGCTTTTTCCTGCTAATCCTAGCATGATAAAGAAGATTCAAAGAGAGTGAGATGCCAGCTCCTTTCATTCAGTCAGTAGCTTCAAACATTTCTGGTATATGAAAAACATGTTTTTCAATGGCAAAAATCAATGCATATTGTAAATGCACAAACAGTAATATCTCCACATTGCAAGGTGCAATTCTGAAATTTTTTGCTTTTTCCTGTTAATCCTAGCATGATAAAGAAGATTCAAAGAGAGTGAGATGCCAGCTCCTTTCATTCAGTCAGTAGCTTCAAACATTTCTGGTATATGAAAAACATGTTTTTCAATGGCAAAAATCAATGAATATTGTAAATGCACAAACAGTAATATCTCCACATTGCAAGGTGCAATTCTGAAATTTTTTGCTTTTTCCTGCTAATCCTAGCATGATAAAGAAGATTCAAAGAGAGTGAGATGCCAGCTCCTTTCATTCAGTCAGTAGCTTCAAACATTTCTGGTATATGAAAAACATGTTTTTCAATGGCAAAAATCAATGAATATTGTAAATGCACAAACAGTAATATCTCCACATTGCACGGTGCAATTCTGAAATTTTTAGCTTTTTCCTGTTAATCCTAGCATGATAAAGAAGATTCAAAGAGAGTGAGATGCCAGCTCCTTTCATTCAGTCAGTAGCTTCAAACATTTCTGGTATATGAAAAACATGTTTTTCAATGGCAAAAATCAATGAATATTGTAAATGCACAAACAGTAATATCTCCACATTGCAAGGTGCAATTCTGAAATTTTTTGCTTTTTCCTGCTAATCCTAGCATGATAAAGAAGATTCAAAGAGAGTGAGATGCCAGCTCCTTTCATTCAGTCAGTAGCTTCAAACATTTCTGGTATATGAAAAACATGTTTTTCAATGGCAAAAATCAATGAATATTGTAAATGCACAAACAGTAATATCTCCACATTGCAAGGTGCAATTCTGAAATTTTTTGCTTTTTCCTGCTAATCCTAGCATGATAAAGAAGATTCAAAGAGAGTGAGATGCCAGCTCCTTTCATTCAGTCAGTAGCTTCAAACATTTCTGGTATATGAAAAACATGTTTTTCAATGGCAAAAATCAATGAATATTGTAAATGCACAAACAGTAATATCTCCACATTGCACGGTGCAATTCTGAAATTTTTAGCTTTTTCCTGTTAATCCTAGCATGATAAAGAAGATTCAAAGAGAGTGAGATGCCAGCTCCTTTCATTCAGTCAGTAGCTTCAAACATTTCTGGTATATGAAAAACATGTTTTTCAATGGCAAAAAGCAATGAATATTGTAAATGCACAAACAGTAATATCTCCACATTGCAAGGTGCAATTCTGAAATTTTTTGCTTTTTCCTGCTAATCCTAGCATGATAAAGAAGATTCAAAGAGAGTGAGATGCCAGCTCCTTTCATTCAGTCAGTAGCTTCAAACATTTCTGGTATATGAAAAACATGTTTTTCAATGGCAAAAATCAATGAATATTGTAAATGCACAAACAGTAATATCTCCACATTGCACGGTGCAATTCTGAAATTTTTAGCTTTTTCCTGTTAATCCTAGCATGATAAAGAAGATTCAAAGAGAGTGAGATGCCAGCTCCTTTCATTCAGTCAGTAGCTTCAAACATTTCTGGTATATGAAAAACATGTTTTTCAATGGCAAAAATCAATGAATATTGTAAATGCACAAACAGTAATATCTCCACATTGCAAGGTGCAATTCTGAAATTCTTTGCTTTTTCCTGTTAATCCTAGCATGATAAAGAAGATTCAAAGAGAGTGAGATGCCAGCTCCTTTCATTCAGTCAGTAGCTTCAAACATTTCTGGTATATGAAAAACATGTTTTTCAATGGCAAAAATCAATGAATATTGTAAATGCACAAACAGTAATATCTCCACATTGCAAGGTGCAATTCTGAAATTTTTTGCTTTTTCCTGCTAATCCTAGCATGATAAAGAAGATTCAAAGAGAGTGAGATGCCAGCTCCTTTCATTCAGTCAGTAGCTTCAAACATTTCTGGTATATGAAAAACATGTTTTTCAATGGCAAAAATCAATGAATATTGTAAATGCACAAACAGTAATATCTCCACATTGCACGGTGCAATTCTGAAATTTTTAGCTTTTTCCTGTTAATCCTAGCATGATAAAGAAGATTCAAAGAGAGTGAGATGCCAGCTCCTTTCATTCAGTCAGTAGCTTCAAACATTTCTGGTATATGAAAAACATGTTTTTCAATGGCAAAAATCAATGAATATTGTAAATGCACAAACAGTAATATCTCCACATTGCAAGGTGCAATTCTGAAATTTTTTGCTTTTTCCTGCTAATCCTAGCATGATAAAGAAGATTCAAAGAGAGTGAGATGCCAGCTCCTTTCATTCAGTCAGTAGCTTCAAACATTTCTGGTATATGAAAAACATGTTTTTCAATGGCAAAAATCAATGAATATTGTAAATGCACAAACAGTAATATCTCCACATTGCACGGTGCAATTCTGAAATTTTTAGCTTTTTCCTGTTAATCCTAGCATGATAAAGAAGATTCAAAGAGAGTGAGATGCCAGCTCCTTTTATTCAGTCAGTAGCTTCAAACATTTCTGGTATATGAAAAACATGTTTTTCAATGGCAAAAATCAATGAATATTGTAAATGCACAAACAGTAATATCTCCACATTGCAAGGTGCAATTCTGAAATTTTTTGCTTTTTCCTGTTAATCCTAGCATGATAAAGAAGATTCAAAGAGAGTGAGATGCCAGCTCCTTTCATTCAGTCAGTAGCTTCAAACATTTCTGGTATATGAAAAACATGTTTTTCAATGGCAAAAATCAATGAATATTGTAAATGCACAAACAGTAATATCTCCACATTGCAAGGTGCAATTCTGAAATTTTTTGCTTTTTCCTGCTAATCCTAGCATGATAAAGAAGATTCAAAGAGAGTGAGATGCCAGCTCCTTTCATTCAGTCAGTAGCTTCAAACATTTCTGGTATATGAAAAACATGTTTTTCAATGGCAAAAATCAATGAATATTGTAAATGCACAAACAGTAATATCTCCACATTGCACGGTGCAATTCTGAAATTTTTAGCTTTTTCCTGTTAATCCTAGCATGATAAAGAAGATTCAAAGAGAGTGAGATGCCAGCTCCTTTCATTCAGTCAGTAGCTTCAAACATTTCTGGTATATGAAAAACATGTTTTTCAATGGCAAAAATCAATGAATATTGTAAATGCACAAACAGTAATATCTCCACATTGCAAGGTGCAATTCTGAAATTTTTTGCTTTTTCCTGCTAATCCTAGCATGATAAAGAAGATTCAAAGAGAGTGAGATGCCAGCTCCTTTCATTCAGTCAGTAGCTTCAAACATTTCTGGTATATGAAAAACATGTTTTTCAATGGCAAAAATCAATGAATATTGTAAATGCACAAACAGTAATATCTCCACATTGCACGGTGCAATTCTGAAATTTTTAGCTTTTTCCTGTTAATCCTAGCATGATAAAGAAGATTCAAAGAGAGTGAGATGCCAGCTCCTTTTATTCAGTCAGTAGCTTCAAACATTTCTGGTATATGAAAAACATGTTTTTCAATGGCAAAAATCAATGAATATTGTAAATGCACAAACAGTAATATCTCCACATTGCAAGGTGCAATTCTGAAATTTTTTGCTTTTTCCTGTTAATCCTAGCATGATAAAGAAGATTCAAAGAGAGTGAGATGCCAGCTCCTTTCATTCAGTCAGTAGCTTCAAACATTTCTGGTATATGAAAAACATGTTTTTCAATGGCAAAAATCAATGAATATTGTAAATGCACAAACAGTAATATCTCCACATTGCAAGGTGCAATTCTGAAATTTTTTGCTTTTTCCTGCTAATCCTAGCATGATAAAGAAGATTCAAAGAGAGTGAGATGCCAGCTCCTTTCATTCAGTCAGTAGCTTCAAACATTTCTGGTATATGAAAAACATGTTTTTCAATGGCAAAAATCAATGAATATTGTAAATGCACAAACAGTAATATCTCCACATTGCACGGTGCAATTCTGAAATTTTTAGCTTTTTCCTGTTAATCCTAGCATGATAAAGAAGATTCAAAGAGAGTGAGATGCCAGCTCCTTTCATTCAGTCAGTAGCTTCAAACATTTCTGGTATATGAAAAACATGTTTTTCAATGGCAAAAATCAATGAATATTGTAAATGCACAAACAGTAATATCTCCACATTGCAAGGTGCAATTCTGAAATTTTTTGCTTTTTCCTGCTAATCCTAGCATGATAAAGAAGATTCAAAGAGAGTGAGATGCCAGCTCCTTTCATTCAGTCAGTAGCTTCAAACATTTCTGGTATATGAAAAACATGTTTTTCAATGGCAAAAATCAATGAATATTGTAAATGCACAAACAGTAATATCTCCACATTGCACGGTGCAATTCTGAAATTTTTAGCTTTTTCCTGTTAATCCTAGCATGATAAAGAAGATTCAAAGAGTGAGATGCCAGCTCCTTTCATTCAGTCAGTAGCTTCAAACATTTCTGGTATATGAAAAACATGTTTTTCAATGGAAAAAATCAATGAATATTGTAAATGCACAAACAGTAATATCTCCACATTGCAAGGTGCAATTCTGAAATTTTTTGCTTTTTCCTGTTAATCCTAGCATGATAAAGAAGATTCAAAGAGAGTGAGATGCCAGCTCCTTTCATTCAGTCAGTAGCTTCAAACATTTCTGGTATATGAAAAACATGTTTTTCAATGGCAAAAATCAATGAATATTGTAAATGCACAAACAGTAATATCCACATTGCAAGGTGCAATTCTGAAATTTTTTGCTTTTTCCTGCTAATCCTAGCATGATAAAGAAGATTCAAAGAGAGTGAGATGCCAGCTCCTTTCATTCAGTCAGTAGCTTCAAACATTTCTGGTATATGAAAAACATGTTTTTCAATGGCAAAAATCAATGAATATTGTAAATGCACAAACAGTAATATCTCCACATTGCACGGTGCAATTCTGAAATTTTTAGCTTTTTCCTGTTAATCCTAGCATGATAAAGAAGATTCAAAGAGAGTGAGATGCCAGCTCCTTTCATTCAGTCAGTAGCTTCAAACATTTCTGGTATATGAAAAACATGTTTTTCAATGGCAAAAATCAATGAATATTGTAAATGCACAAACAGTAATATCTCCACATTGCAAGGTGCAATTCTGAAATTTTTTGCTTTTTCCTGCTAATCCTAGCATGATAAAGAAGATTCAAAGAGAGTGAGATGCCAGCTCCTTTCATTCAGTCAGTAGCTTCAAACATTTCTGGTATATGAAAAACATGTTTTTCAATGGCAAAAATCAATGAATATTGTAAATGCACAAACAGTAATATCTCCACATTGCACGGTGCAATTCTGAAATTTTTAGCTTTTTCCTGTTAATCCTAGCATGATAAAGAAGATTCAAAGAGAGTGAGATGCCAGCTCCTTTCATTCAGTCAGTAGCTTCAAACATTTCTGGTATATGAAAAACATGTTTTTCAATGGCAAAAATCAATGAATATTGTAAATGCACAAACAGTAATATCTCCACATTGCACGGTGCAATTCTGAAATTTTTTGCCTTTTCCTGTTAATCCTAGCATGGTAAAGAAGATTCAAAGAGAGTGAGATGCCAGCTCCTTTCATTCAGTCAGTAGCTTCAAACATTTCTGGTATATGAAAAACATGTTTTTCAATGGCAAAAATCAATGAATATTGTAAATGTACAAACAGTAATATCTCCACATTGCAAGGTGCAATTCTGAAATTTTTTGCTTTTTCCTGCTAATCCTAGCATGATAAAGAAGATTCAAAGAGAGTGAGATGCCAGCTCCTTTCATTCAGTCAGTAGCTTCAAACATTTCTGGTATATGAAAAACATGTTTTTCAATGGCAAAAATCAATGAATATTGTAAATGCACAAACAGTAATATCTCCACATTGCACGGTGCAATTCTGAAATTTTTAGCTTTTTCCTGTTAATCCTAGCATGATAAAGAAGATTCAAAGAGAGTGAGATGCCAGCTCCTTTCATTCAGTCAGTAGCTTCAAACATTTCTGGTATATGAAAAACATGTTTTTCAATGGCAAAAATCAATGAATATTGTAAATGCACAAACAGTAATATCTCCACATTGCAAGGTGCAATTCTGAAATTTTTTGCTTTTTCCTGCTAATCCTAGCATGATAAAGATTCAAAGAGAGTGAGATGCCAGCTCCTTTCATTCAGTCAGTAGCTTCAAACATTTCTGGTATATGAAAAACATGTTTTTCAATGGCAAAAATCAATGAATATTGTAAATGCACAAACAGTAATATCTCCACATTGCACGGTGCAATTCTGAAATTTTTAGCTTTTTCCTGTTAATCCTAGCATGATAAAGAAGATTCAAAGAGAGTGAGATGCCAGCTCCTTTCATTCAGTCAGTAGCTTCAAACATTTCTGGTATATGAAAAACATGTTTTTCAATGGCAAAAATCAATGAATATTGTAAATGCACAAACAGTAATATCTCCACATTGCAAGGTGCAATTCTGAAATTTTTTGCTTTTTCCTGTTAATCCTAGCATGATAAAGAAGATTCAAAGAGAGTGAGATGCCAGCTCCTTTCATTCAGTCAGTAGCTTCAAACATTTCTGGTATATGAAAAACATGTTTTTCAATGGCAAAAATCAATGAATATTGTAAATGCACAAACAGTAATATCTCCATATTGCAAGGTGCAATTCTGAAATTTTTTGCTTTTTCCTGCTAATCCTAGCATGATAAAGAAGATTCAAAGAGAGTGAGATGCCAGCTCCTTTCATTCAGTCAGTAGCTTCAAACATTTCTGGTATATGAAAAACATGTTTTTCAATGGCAAAAATCAATGAATATTGTAAATGCACAAACAGTAATATCTCCACATTGCACGGTGCAATTCTGAAATTTTTAGCTTTTTCCTGTTAATCCTAGCATGATAAAGAAGATTCAAAGAGAGTGAGATGCCAGCTCCTTTCATTCAGTCAGTAGCTTCAAACATTTCTGGTATATGAAAAACATGTTTTTCAATGGCAAAAATCAATGAATATTGTAAATGCACAAACAGTAATATCTCCACATTGCAAGGTGCAATTCTGAAATTTTTTGCTTTTTCCTGCTAATCCTAGCATGATAAAGAAGATTCAAAGAGAGTGAGATGCCAGCTCCTTTCATTCAGTCAGTAGCTTCAAACATTTCTGGTATATGAAAAACATGTTTTTCAATGGCAAAAATCAATGCATATTGTAAATGCACAAACAGTAATATCTCCACATTGCAAGGTGCAATTCTGAAATTTTTTGCTTTTTCCTGTTAATCCTAGCATGATAAAGAAGATTCAAAGAGAGTGAGATGCCAGCTCCTTTCATTCAGTCAGTAGCTTCAAACATTTCTGGTATATGAAAAACATGTTTTTCAATGGAAAAAATCAATGAATATTGTAAATGCACAAACAGTAATATCTCCACATTGCAAGGTGCAATTCTGAAATTTTTTGCTTTTTCCTGTTAATCCTAGCATGATAAAGAAGATTCAAAGAGAGTGAGATGCCAGCTCCTTTCATTCAGTCAGTAGCTTCAAACATTTCTGGTATATGAAAAACATGTTTTTCAATGGCAAAAATCAATGAATATTGTAAATGCACAAACAGTAATATCTCCACATTGCAAGGTGCAATTCTGAAATTTTTTGCTTTTTCCTGCTAATCCTAGCATGATAAAGAAGATTCAAAGAGAGTGAGATGCCAGCTCCTTTCATTCAGTCAGTAGCTTCAAACATTTCTGGTATATGAAAAACATGTTTTTCAATGGCAAAAATCAATGAATATTGTAAATGCACAAACAGTAATATCTCCACATTGCACGGTGCAATTCTGAAATTTTTAGCTTTTTCCTGTTAATCCTAGCATGATAAAGAAGATTCAAAGAGAGTGAGATGCCAGCTCCTTTCATTCAGTCAGTAGCTTCAAACATTTCTGGTATATGAAAAACATGTTTTTCAATGGCAAAAATCAATGAATATTGTAAATGCACAAACAGTAATATCTCCACATTGCAAGGTGCAATTCTGAAATTTTTTGCCTTTTCCTGTTAATCCTAGCATGGTAAAGAAGATTCAAAGAGAGTGAGATGCCAGCTCCTTTCATTCAGTCAGTAGCTTCAAACATTTCTGGTATATGAAAAACATGTTTTTCAATGGCAAAAATCAATGAATATTGTAAATGTACAAACAGTAATATCTCCACATTGCAAGGTGCAATTCTGAAATTTTTTGCTTTTTCCTGCTAATCCTAGCATGATAAAGAAGATTCAAAGAGAGTGAGATGCCAGCTCCTTTCATTCAGTCAGTAGCTTCAAACATTTCTGGTATATGAAAAACATGTTTTTCAATGGCAAAAATCAATGAATATTGTAAATGCACAAACAGTAATATCTCCACATTGCACGGTGCAATTCTGAAATTTTTAGCTTTTTCCTGTTAATCCTAGCATGATAAAGAAGATTCAAAGAGAGTGAGATGCCAGCTCCTTTCATTCAGTCAGTAGCTTCAAACATTTCTGGTATATGAAAAACATGTTTTTCAATGGCAAAAATCAATGAATATTGTAAATGCACAAACAGTAATATCTCCACATTGCAAGGTGCAATTCTGAAATTTTTTGCTTTTTCCTGCAAATCCTAGCATGATAAAGATTCAAAGAGAGTGAGATGCCAGCTCCTTTCATTCAGTCAGTAGCTTCAAACATTTCTGGTATATGAAAAACATGTTTTTCAATGGCAAAAATCAATGAATATTGTAAATGCACAAACAGTAATATCTCCACATTGCAAGGTGCAATTCTGAAATTTTTTGCCTTTTCCTGTTAATCCTAGCATGGTAAAGAAGATTCAAAGAGAGTGAGATGCCAGCTCCTTTCATTCAGTCAGTAGCTTCAAACATTTCTGGTATATGAAAAACATGTTTTTCAATGGCAAAAATCAATGAATATTGTAAATGTACAAACAGTAATATCTCCACATTGCAAGGTGCAATTCTGAAATTTTTTGCTTTTTCCTGCTAATCCTAGCATGATAAAGAAGATTCAAAGAGAGTGAGATGCCAGCTCCTTTCATTCAGTCAGTAGCTTCAAACATTTCTGGTATATGAAAAACATGTTTTTCAATGGCAAAAATCAATGAATATTGTAAATGCACAAACAGTAATATCTCCACATTGCACGGTGCAATTCTGAAATTTTTAGCTTTTTCCTGTTAATCCTAGCATGATAAAGAAGATTCAAAGAGAGTGAGATGCCAGCTCCTTTCATTCAGTCAGTAGCTTCAAACATTTCTGGTATATGAAAAACATGTTTTTCAATGGCAAAAATCAATGAATATTGTAAATGCACAAACAGTAATATCTCCACATTGCAAGGTGCAATTCTGAAATTTTTTGCTTTTTCCTGCTAATCCTAGCATGATAAAGATTCAAAGAGAGTGAGATGCCAGCTCCTTTCATTCAGTCAGTAGCTTCAAACATTTCTGGTATATGAAAAACATGTTTTTCAATGGCAAAAATCAATGAATATTGTAAATGCACAAACAGTAATATCTCCACATTGCACGGTGCAATTCTGAAATTTTTAGCTTTTTCCTGTTAATCCTAGCATGATAAAGAAGATTCAAAGAGAGTGAGATGCCAGCTCCTTTCATTCAGTCAGTAGCTTCAAACATTTCTGGTATATGAAAAACATGTTTTTCAATGGCAAAAATCAATGAATATTGTAAATGCACAAACAGTAATATCTCCACATTGCAAGGTGCAATTCTGAAATTTTTTGCTTTTTCCTGTTAATCCTAGCATGATAAAGAAGATTCAAAGAGAGTGAGATGCCAGCTCCTTTCATTCAGTCAGTAGCTTCAAACATTTCTGGTATATGAAAAACATGTTTTTCAATGGCAAAAATCAATGAATATTGTAAATGCACAAACAGTAATATCTCCATATTGCAAGGTGCAATTCTGAAATTTTTTGCTTTTTCCTGCTAATCCTAGCATGATAAAGAAGATTCAAAGAGAGTGAGATGCCAGCTCCTTTCATTCAGTCAGTAGCTTCAAACATTTCTGGTATATGAAAAACATGTTTTTCAATGGCAAAAATCAATGAATATTGTAAATGCACAAACAGTAATATCTCCACATTGCACGGTGCAATTCTGAAATTTTTAGCTTTTTCCTGTTAATCCTAGCATGATAAAGAAGATTCAAAGAGAGTGAGATGCCAGCTCCTTTCATTCAGTCAGTAGCTTCAAACATTTCTGGTATATGAAAAACATGTTTTTCAATGGCAAAAATCAATGAATATTGTAAATGCACAAACAGTAATATCTCCACATTGCAAGGTGCAATTCTGAAATTTTTTGCTTTTTCCTGCTAATCCTAGCATGATAAAGAAGATTCAAAGAGAGTGAGATGCCAGCTCCTTTCATTCAGTCAGTAGCTTCAAACATTTCTGGTATATGAAAAACATGTTTTTCAATGGCAAAAATCAATGCATATTGTAAATGCACAAACAGTAATATCTCCACATTGCAAGGTGCAATTCTGAAATTTTTTGCTTTTTCCTGTTAATCCTAGCATGATAAAGAAGATTCAAAGAGAGTGAGATGCCAGCTCCTTTCATTCAGTCAGTAGCTTCAAACATTTCTGGTATATGAAAAACATGTTTTTCAATGGAAAAAATCAATGAATATTGTAAATGCACAAACAGTAATATCTCCACATTGCAAGGTGCAATTCTGAAATTTTTTGCTTTTTCCTGTTAATCCTAGCATGATAAAGAAGATTCAAAGAGAGTGACATGCCAGCTCCTTTCATTCAGTCAGTAGCTTCAAACATTTCTGGTATATGAAAAACATGTTTTTCAATGGCAAAAATCAATGAATATTGTAAATGCACAAACAGTAATATCTCCACATTGCAAGGTGCAATTCTGAAATTTTTTGCTTTTTCCTGCTAATCCTAGCATGATAAAGAAGATTCAAAGAGAGTGAGATGCCAGCTCCTTTCATTCAGTCAGTAGCTTCAAACATTTCTGGTATATGAAAAACATGTTTTTCAATGGCAAAAATCAATGAATATTGTAAATGCACAAACAGTAATATCTCCACATTGCACGGTGCAATTCTGAAATTTTTAGCTTTTTCCTGTTAATCCTAGCATGATAAAGAAGATTCAAAGAGAGTGAGATGCCAGCTCCTTTCATTCAGTCAGTAGCTTCAAACATTTCTGGTATATGAAAAACATGTTTTTCAATGGCAAAAATCAATGAATATTGTAAATGCACAAACAGTAATATCTCCACATTGCAAGGTGCAATTCTGAAATTTTTTGCCTTTTCCTGTTAATCCTAGCATGGTAAAGAAGATTCAAAGAGAGTGAGATGCCAGCTCCTTTCATTCAGTCAGTAGCTTCAAACATTTCTGGTATATGAAAAACATGTTTTTCAATGGCAAAAATCAATGAATATTGTAAATGTACAAACAGTAATATCTCCACATTGCAAGGTGCAATTCTGAAATTTTTTGCTTTTTCCTGCTAATCCTAGCATGATAAAGAAGATTCAAAGAGAGTGAGATGCCAGCTCCTTTCATTCAGTCAGTAGCTTCAAACATTTCTGGTATATGAAAAACATGTTTTTCAATGGCAAAAATCAATGAATATTGTAAATGCACAAACAGTAATATCTCCACATTGCACGGTGCAATTCTGAAATTTTTAGCTTTTTCCTGTTAATCCTAGCATGATAAAGAAGATTCAAAGAGAGTGAGATGCCAGCTCCTTTCATTCAGTCAGTAGCTTCAAACATTTCTGGTATATGAAAAACATGTTTTTCAATGGCAAAAATCAATGAATATTGTAAATGCACAAACAGTAATATCTCCACATTGCAAGGTGCAATTCTGAAATTTTTTGCTTTTTCCTGCTAATCCTAGCATGATAAAGATTCAAAGAGAGTGAGATGCCAGCTCCTTTCATTCAGTCAGTAGCTTCAAACATTTCTGGTATATGAAAAACATGTTTTTCAATGGCAAAAATCAATGAATATTGTAAATGCACAAACAGTAATATCTCCACATTGCACGGTGCAATTCTGAAATTTTTAGCTTTTTCCTGTTAATCCTAGCATGATAAAGAAGATTCAAAGAGAGTGAGATGCCAGCTCCTTTCATTCAGTCAGTAGCTTCAAACATTTCTGGTATATGAAAAACATGTTTTTCAATGGCAAAAATCAATGAATATTGTAAATGCACAAACAGTAATATCTCCATATTGCAAGGTGCAATTCTGAAATTTTTTGCTTTTTCCTGCTAATCCTAGCATGATAAAGAAGATTCAAAGAGAGTGAGATGCCAGCTCCTTTCATTCAGTCAGTAGCTTCAAACATTTCTGGTATATGAAAAACATGTTTTTCAATGGCAAAAATCAATGAATATTGTAAATGCACAAACAGTAATATCTCCACATTGCACGGTGCAATTCTGAAATTTTTAGCTTTTTCCTGTTAATCCTAGCATGATAAAGAAGATTCAAAGAGAGTGAGATGCCAGCTCCTTTCATTCAGTCAGTAGCTTCAAACATTTCTGGTATATGAAAAACATGTTTTTCAATGGCAAAAATCAATGAATATTGTAAATGCACAAACAGTAATATCTCCACATTGCAAGGTGCAATTCTGAAATTTTTTGCTTTTTCCTGCTAATCCTAGCATGATAAAGAAGATTCAAAGAGAGTGAGATGCCAGCTCCTTTCATTCAGTCAGTAGCTTCAAACATTTCTGGTATATGAAAAACATGTTTTTCAATGGCAAAAATCAATGCATATTGTAAATGCACAAACAGTAATATCTCCACATTGCAAAGTGCAATTCTGAAATTTTTTGCTTTTTCCTGTTAATCCTAGCATGATAAAGAAGATTCAAAGAGAGTGAGATGCCAGCTCCTTTCATTCAGTCAGTAGCTTCAAACATTTCTGGTATATGAAAAACATGTTTTTCAATGGCAAAAATCAATGAATATTGTAAATGCACAAACAGTAATATCTCCACATTGCAAGGTGCAATTCTGAAATTTTTTGCTTTTTCCTGCTAATCCTAGCATGATAAAGAAGATTCAAAGAGAGTGAGATGCCAGCTCCTTTCATTCAGTCAGTAGCTTCAAACATTTCTGGTATATGAAAAACATGTTTTTCAATGGCAAAAATCAATGAATATTGTAAATGCACAAACAGTAATATCTCCACATTGCACGGTGCAATTCTGAAATTTTTAGCTTTTTCCTGTTAATCCTAGCATGATAAAGAAGATTCAAAGAGAGTGAGATGCCAGCTCCTTTCATTCAGTCAGTAGCTTCAAACATTTCTGGTATATGAAAAACATGTTTTTCAATGGCAAAAATCAATGAATATTGTAAATGCACAAACAGTAATATCTCCACATTGCAAGGTGCAATTCTGAAATTCTTTGCTTTTTCCTGTTAATCCTAGCATGATAAAGAAGATTCAAAGAGAGTGAGATGCCAGCTCCTTTCATTCAGTCAGTAGCTTCAAACATTTCTGGTATATGAAAAACATGTTTTTCAATGGCAAAAATCAATGAATATTGTAAATGCACAAACAGTAATATCTCCACATTGCAAGGTGCAATTCTGAAATTTTTTGCTTTTTCCTGCTAATCCTAGCATGATAAAGAAGATTCAAAGAGAGTGAGATGCCAGCTCCTTTCATTCAGTCAGTAGCTTCATACATTTCTGGTATATGAAAAACGTTTTTCAATGGCAAAAATCAATGAATATTGTAAATGCACAAACAGTAATATCTCCACATTGCAAGGTGCAATTCTGAAATTTTTTGCTTTTTCCTGTTAATCCTAGCATGATAAAGAAGATTCAAAGAGAGTGAGATGCCAGCTCCTTTCATTCAGTCAGTAGCTTCAAACATTTCTGGTATATGAAAAACATGTTTTTCAATGGCAAAAATCAATGAATATTGTAAATGCACAAACAGTAATATCTCCACATTGCAAGGTGCAATTCTGAAATTTTTTGCTTTTTCCTGCTAATCCTAGCATGATAAAGAAGATTCAAAGAGAGTGAGATGCCAGCTCCTTTCATTCAGTCAGTAGCTTCAAACATTTCTGGTATATGAAAAACATGTTTTTCAATGGCAAAAATCAATGAATATTGTAAATGCACAAACAGTAATATCTCCACATTGCACGGTGCAATTCTGAAATTTTTAGCTTTTTCCTGTTAATCCTAGCATGATAAAGAAGATTCAAAGAGAGTGAGATGCCAGCTCCTTTCATTCAGTCAGTAGCTTCAAACATTTCTGGTATATGAAAAACATGTTTTTCAATGGCAAAAATCAATGAATATTGTAAATGCACAAACAGTAATATCTCCACATTGCAAGGTGCAATTCTGAAATTTTTTGCTTTTTCCTGCTAATCCTAGCATGATAAAGAAGATTCAAAGAGAGTGAGATGCCAGCTCCTTTCATTCAGTCAGTAGCTTCAAACATTTCTGGTATATGAAAAACATGTTTTTCAATGGCAAAAATCAATGAATATTGTAAATGCACAAACAGTAATATCTCCACATTGCACGGTGCAATTCTGAAATTTTTAGCTTTTTCCTGTTAATCCTAGCATGATAAAGAAGATTCAAAGAGAGTGAGATGCCAGCTCCTTTCATTCAGTCAGTAGCTTCAAACATTTCTGGTATATGAAAAACATGTTTTTCAATGGAAAAAATCAATGAATATTGTAAATGCACAAACAGTAATATCTCCACATTGCAAGGTGCAATTCTGAAATTTTTTGCTTTTTACTGTTAATCCTAGCATGATAAAGAAGATTCAAAGAGAGTGAGATGCCAGCTCCTTTCATTCAGTCAGTAGCTTCAAACATTTCTGGTATATGAAAAACATGTTTTTCAATGGCAAAAATCAATGAATATTGTAAATGCACAAACAGTAATATCTCCACATTGCAAGGTGCAATTCTGAAATTTTTTGCTTTTTCCTGCTAATCCTAGCATGATAAAGAAGATTCAAAGAGAGTGAGATGCCAGCTCCTTTCATTCAGTCAGTAGCTTCAAACATTTCTGGTATATGAAAAACATGTTTTTCAATGGCAAAAATCAATGAATATTGTAAATGCACAAACAGTAATATCTCCACATTGCACGGTGCAATTCTGAAATTTTTAGCTTTTTCCTGTTAATCCTAGCATGATAAAGAAGATTCAAAGAGAGTGAGATGCCAGCTCCTTTCATTCAGTCAGTAGCTTCAAACATTTCTGGTATATGAAAAACATGTTTTTCAATGGCAAAAATCAATGAATATTGTAAATGCACAAACAGTAATATCTCCACATTGCAAGGTGCAATTCTGAAATTTTTTGCTTTTTCCTGCTAATCCTAGCATGATAAAGAAGATTCAAAGAGAGTGAGATGCCAGCTCCTTTCATTCAGTCAGTAGCTTCAAACATTTCTGGTATATGAAAAACATGTTTTTCAATGGCAAAAATCAATGAATATTGTAAATGCACAAACAGTAATATCTCCACATTGCACGGTGCAATTCTGAAATTTTTAGCTTTTTCCTGTTAATCCTAGCATGATAAAGAAGATTCAAAGAGAGTGAGATGCCAGCTCCTTTCATTCAGTCAGTAGCTTCAAACATTTCTGGTATATGAAAAACATGTTTTTCAATGGCAAAAATCAATGAATATTGTAAATGCACAAACAGTAATATCTCCACATTGCAAGGTGCAATTCTGAAATTTTTTGCCTTTTCCTGTTAATCCTAGCATGGTAAAGAAGATTCAAAGAGAGTGAGATGCCAGCTCCTTTCATTCAGTCAGTAGCTTCAAACATTTCTGGTATATGAAAAACATGTTTTTCAATGGCAAAAATCAATGAATATTGTAAATGTACAAACAGTAATATCTCCACATTGCAAGGTGCAATTCTGAAATTTTTTGCTTTTTCCTGCTAATCCTAGCATGATAAAGAAGATTCAAAGAGAGTGAGATGCCAGCTCCTTTCATTCAGTCAGTAGCTTCAAACATTTCTGGTATATGAAAAACATGTTTTTCAATGGCAAAAATCAATGAATATTGTAAATGCACAAACAGTAATATCTCCACATTGCACGGTGCAATTCTGAAATTTTTAGCTTTTTCCTGTTAATCCTAGCATGATAAAGAAGATTCAAAGAGAGTGAGATGCCAGCTCCTTTCATTCAGTCAGTAGCTTCAAACATTTCTGGTATATGAAAAACATGTTTTTCAATGGCAAAAATCAATGAATATTGTAAATGCACAAACAGTAATATCTCCACATTGCAAGGTGCAATTCTGAAATTTTTTGCCTTTTCCTGTTAATCCTAGCATGGTAAAGAAGATTCAAAGAGAGTGAGATGCCAGCTCCTTTCATTCAGTCAGTAGCTTCAAACATTTCTGGTATATGAAAAACATGTTTTTCAATGGCAAAAATCAATGAATATTGTAAATGTACAAACAGTAATATCTCCACATTGCAAGGTGCAATTCTGAAATTTTTTGCTTTTTCCTGCTAATCCTAGCATGATAAAGAAGATTCAAAGAGAGTGAGATGCCAGCTCCTTTCATTGTCAGTAGCTTCAAACATTTCTGGTATATGAAAAACATGTTTTTCAATGGCAAAAATCAATGAATATTGTAAATGCACAAACAGTAATATCTCCACATTGCACGGTGCAATTCTGAAATTTTTAGCTTTTTCCTGTTAATCCTAGCATGATAAAGAAGATTCAAAGAGAGTGAGATGCCAGCTCCTTTCATTCAGTCAGTAGCTTCAAACATTTCTGGTATATGAAAAACATGTTTTTCAATGGCAAAAATCAATGAATATTGTAAATGCACAAACAGTAATATCTCCACATTGCAAGGTGCAATTCTGAAATTTTTTGCTTTTTCCTGCTAATCCTAGCATGATAAAGATTCAAAGAGAGTGAGATGCCAGCTCCTTTCATTCAGTCAGTAGCTTCAAACATTTCTGGTATATGAAAAACATGTTTTTCAATGGCAAAAATCAATGAATATTGTAAATGCACAAACAGTAATATCTCCACATTCCACGGTGCAATTCTGAAATTTTTAGCTTTTTCCTGTTAATCCTAGCATGATAAAGAAGATTCAAAGAGAGTGAGATGCCAGCTCCTTTCACTCAGTCAGTAGCTTCAAACATTTCTGGTATATGAAAAACATGTTTTTCAATGGCAAAAATCAATGAATATTGTAAATGCACAAACAGTAATATCTCCACATTGCAAGGTGCAATTCTGAAATTTTTTGCTTTTTCCTGTTAATCCTAGCATGATAAAGAAGATTCAAAGAGAGTGAGATGCCAGCTCCTTTCATTCAGTCAGTAGCTTCAAACATTTCTGGTATATGAAAAACATGTTTTTCAATGGCAAAAATCAATGAATATTGTAAATGCACAAACAGTAATATCTCCATATTGCAAGGTGCAATTCTGAAATTTTTTGCTTTTTCCTGCTAATCCTAGCATGATAAAGAAGATTCAAAGAGAGTGAGATGCCAGCTCCTTTCATTCAGTCAGTAGCTTCAAACATTTCTGGTATATGAAAAACATGTTTTTCAATGGCAAAAATCAATGAATATTGTAAATGCACAAACAGTAATATCTCCACATTGCACGGTGCAATTCTGAAATTTTTAGCTTTTTCCTGTTAATCCTAGCATGATAAAGAAGATTCAAAGAGAGTGAGATGCCAGCTCCTTTCATTCAGTCAGTAGCTTCAAACATTTCTGGTATATGAAAAACATGTTTTTCAATGGCAAAAATCAATGAATATTGTAAATGCACAAACAGTAATATCTCCACATTGCAAGGTGCAATTCTGAAATTTTTTGCTTTTTCCTGCTAATCCTAGCATGATAAAGAAGATTCAAAGAGAGTGAGATGCCAGCTCCTTTCATTCAGTCAGTAGCTTCAAACATTTCTGGTATATGAAAAACATGTTTTTCAATGGCAAAAATCAATGCATATTGTAAATGCACAAACAGTAATATCTCCACATTGCACGGTGCAATTCTGAAATTTTTAGCTTTTTCCTGTTAATCCTAGCATGATAAAGAAGATTCAAAGAGAGTGAGATGCCAGCTCCTTTCATTCAGTCAGTAGCTTCAAACATTTCTGGTATATGAAAAACATGTTTTTCAATGGCAAAAATCAATGAATATTGTAAATGCACAAACAGTAATATCTCCACATTGCAAGGTGCAATTCTGAAATTTTTTGCTTTTTCCTGCTAATCCTAGCATGATAAAGAAGATTCAAAGAGAGTGAGATGCCAGCTCCTTTCATTCAGTCACTAGCTTCAAACATTTCTGGTATATGAAAAACATGTTTTTCAATGGCAAAAATCAATGAATATTGTAAATGCACAAACAGTAATATCTCCACATTGCAAGGTGCAATTCTGAAATTTTTTGCTTTTTCCTGTTAATCCTAGCATGATAAAGAAGATTCAAAGAGAGTGAGATGCCAGCTCCTTTCATTCAGTCAGTAGCTTCAAACATTTCTGGTATATGAAAAACATGTTTTTCAATGGCAAAAATCAATGAATATTGTAAATGCACAAACAGTAATATCTCCATATTGCAAGGTGCAATTCTGAAATTTTTTGCTTTTTCCTGCTAATCCTAGCATGATAAAGAAGATTCAAAGAGAGTGAGATGCCAGCTCCTTTCATTCAGTCAGTAGCTTCAAACATTTCTGGTATATGAAAAACATGTTTTTCAATGGCAAAAATCAATGAATATTGTAAATGCACAAACAGTAATATCTCCACATTGCACGGTGCAATTCTGAAATTTTTAGCTTTTTCCTGTTAATCCTAGCATGATAAAGAAGATTCAAAGAGAGTGAGATGCCAGCTCCTTTCATTCAGTCAGTAGCTTCAAACATTTCTGGTATATGAAAAACATGTTTTTCAATGGCAAAAATCAATGAATATTGTAAATGCACAAACAGTAATATCTCCACATTGCAAGGTGCAATTCTGAAATTTTTTGCTTTTTCCTGCTAATCCTAGCATGATAAAGATTCAAAGAGAGTGAGATGCCAGCTCCTTTCATTCAGTCAGTAGCTTCAAACATTTCTGGTATATGAAAAACATGTTTTTCAATGGCAAAAATCAATGAATATTGTAAATGCACAAACAGTAATATCTCCACATTGCACGGTGCAATTCTGAAATTTTTAGCTTTTTCCTGTTAATCCTAGCATGATAAAGAAGATTCAAAGAGAGTGAGATGCCAGCTCCTTTCATTCAGTCAGTAGCTTCAAACATTTCTGGTATATGAAAAACATGTTTTTCAATGGCAAAAATCAATGAATATTGTAAATGCACAAACAGTAATATCTCCACATTGCAAGGTGCAATTCTGAAATTTTTTGCTTTTTCCTGTTAATCCTAGCATGATAAAGAAGATTCAAAGAGAGTGAGATGCCAGCTCCTTTCATTCAGTCAGTAGCTTCAAACATTTCTGGTATATGAAAAACATGTTTTTCAATGGCAAAAATCAATGAATATTGTAAATGCACAAACAGTAATATCTCCATATTGCAAGGTGCAATTCTGAAATTTTTTGCTTTTTCCTGCTAATCCTAGCATGATAAAGAAGATTCAAAGAGAGTGAGATGCCAGCTCCTTTCATTCAGTCAGTAGCTTCAAACATTTCTGGTATATGAAAAACATGTTTTTCAATGGCAAAAATCAATGAATATTGTAAATGCACAAACAGTAATATCTCCACATTGCACGGTGCAATTCTGAAATTTTTAGCTTTTTCCTGTTAATCCTAGCATGATAAAGAAGATTCAAAGAGAGTGAGATGCCAGCTCCTTTCATTCAGTCAGTAGCTTCAAACATTTCTGGTATATGAAAAACATGTTTTTCAATGGCAAAAATCAATGAATATTGTAAATGCACAAACAGTAATATCTCCACATTGCAAGGTGCAATTCTGAAATTTTTTGCTTTTTCCTGCTAATCCTAGCATGATAAAGAAGATTCAAAGAGAGTGAGATGCCAGCTCCTTTCATTCAGTCAGTAGCTTCAAACATTTCTGGTATATGAAAAACATGTTTTTCAATGGCAAAAATCAATGCATATTGTAAATGCACAAACAGTAATATCTCCACATTGCAAAGTGCAATTCTGAAATTTTTTGCTTTTTCCTGTTAATCCTAGCATGATAAAGAAGATTCAAAGAGAGTGAGATGCCAGCTCCTTTCATTCAGTCAGTAGCTTCAAACATTTCTGGTATATGAAAAACATGTTTTTCAATGGCAAAAATCAATGAATATTGTAAATGCACAAACAGTAATATCTCCACATTGCAAGGTGCAATTCTGAAATTTTTTGCTTTTTCCTGCTAATCCTAGCATGATAAAGAAGATTCAAAGAGAGTGAGATGCCAGCTCCTTTCATTCAGTCAGTAGCTTCAAACATTTCTGGTATATGAAAAACATGTTTTTCAATGGCAAAAATCAATGAATATTGTAAATGCACAAACAGTAATATCTCCACATTGCACGGTGCAATTCTGAAATTTTTAGCTTTTTCCTGTTAATCCTAGCATGATAAAGAAGATTCAAAGAGAGTGAGATGCCAGCTCCTTTCATTCAGTCAGTAGCTTCAAACATTTCTGGTATATGAAAAACATGTTTTTCAATGGCAAAAATCAATGAATATTGTAAATGCACAAACAGTAATATCTCCACATTGCAAGGTGCAATTCTGAAATTCTTTGCTTTTTCCTGTTAATCCTAGCATGATAAAGAAGATTCAAAGAGAGTGAGATGCCAGCTCCTTTCATTCAGTCAGTAGCTTCAAACATTTCTGGTATATGAAAAACATGTTTTTCAATGGCAAAAATCAATGAATATTGTAAATGCACAAACAGTAATATCTCCACATTGCAAGGTGCAATTCTGAAATTTTTTGCTTTTTCCTGCTAATCCTAGCATGATAAAGAAGATTCAAAGAGAGTGAGATGCCAGCTCCTTTCATTCAGTCAGTAGCTTCAAACATTTCTGGTATATGAAAAACATGTTTTTCAATGGCAAAAATCAATGAATATTGTAAATGCACAAACAGTAATATCTCCACATTGCACGGTGCAATTCTGAAATTTTTAGCTTTTTCCTGTTAATCCTAGCATGATAAAGAAGATTCAAAGAGAGTAAGATGCCAGCTCTTCATTCAGTCAGTAGCTTCAAACATTTCGGGTATATGAAAAACATGTTTTTCAATGGCAAAAATCAATGAATATTGTAAATGCACAAACAGTAATATCTCCACATTGCAAGGTGCAATTCTGAAATTTTTTGCTTTTTCCTGCTAATCCTAGCATGATAAAGAAGATTCAAAGAGAGTGAGATGCCAGCTCCTTTCATTCAGTCAGTAGCTTCAAACATTTCTGGTATATGAAAAACATGTTTTTCAATGGCAAAATCAATGAATATTGTAAATGCACAAACAGTAATATCTCCACATTGCACGGTGCAATTCTGAAATTTTTAGCTTTTTCCTGTTAATCCTAGCATGATAAAGAAGATTCAAAGAGAGTGAGATGCCAGCTCCTTTCATTCAGTCAGTAGCTTCATACATTTCTGGTATATGAAAAACATGTTTTTCAATGGCAAAAATCAATGAATATTGTAAATGCACAAACAGTAATATCTCCACATTGCAAGGTGCAATTCTGAAATTTTTTGCTTTTTCCTGTTAATCCTAGCATGATAAAGAAGATTCAAAGAGAGTGAGATGCCAGCTCCTTTCATTCAGTCAGTAGCTTCAAACATTTCTGGTATATGAAAAACATGTTTTTCAATGGCAAAAATCAATGAATATTGTAAATGCACAAACAGTAATATCTCCACATTGCAAGGTGCAATTCTGAAATTTTTTGCTTTTTCCTGCTAATCCTAGCATGATAAAGAAGATTCAAAGAGAGTGAGATGCCAGCTCCTTTCATTCAGTCAGTAGCTTCAAACATTTCTGGTATATGAAAAACATGTTTTTCAATGGCAAAAATCAATGAATATTGTAAATGCACAAACAGTAATATCTCCACATTGCACGGTGCAATTCTGAAATTTTTAGCTTTTTCCTGTTAATCCTAGCATGATAAAGAAGATTCAAAGAGAGTGAGATGCCAGCTCCTTTCATTCAGTCAGTAGCTTCAAACATTTCTGGTATATGAAAAACATGTTTTTCAATGGCAAAAATCAATGAATATTGTAAATGCACAAACAGTAATATCTCCACATTGCAAGGTGCAATTCTGAAATTTTTTGCTTTTTCCTGCTAATCCTAGCATGATAAAGAAGATTCAAAGAGAGTGAGATGCCAGCTCCTTTCATTCAGTCAGTAGCTTCAAACATTTCTGGTATATGAAAAACATGTTTTTCAATGGCAAAAATCAATGAATATTGTAAATGCACAAACAGTAATATCTCCACATTGCACGGTGCAATTCTGAAATTTTTAGCTTTTTCCTGTTAATCCTAGCATGATAAAGAAGATTCAAAGAGAGTGAGATGCCAGCTCCTTTCATTCAGTCAGTAGCTTCAAACATTTCTGGTATATGAAAAACATGTTTTTCAATGGAAAAAATCAATGAATATTGTAAATGCACAAACAGTAATATCTCCACATTGCAAGGTGCAATTCTGAAATTTTTTGCTTTTTACTGTTAATCCTAGCATGATAAAGAAGATTCAAAGAGAGTGAGATGCCAGCTCCTTTCATTCAGTCAGTAGCTTCAAACATTTCTGGTATATGAAAAACATGTTTTTCAATGGCAAAAATCAATGAATATTGTAAATGCACAAACAGTAATATCTCCACATTGCAAGGTGCAATTCTGAAATTTTTTGCTTTTTCCTGCTAATCCTAGCATGATAAAGAAGATTCAAAGAGAGTGAGATGCCAGCTCCTTTCATTCAGTCAGTAGCTTCAAACATTTCTGGTATATGAAAAACATGTTTTTCAATGGCAAAAATCAATGAATATTGTAAATGCACAAACAGTAATATCTCCACATTGCACGGTGCAATTCTGAAATTTTTAGCTTTTTCCTGTTAATCCTAGCATGATAAAGAAGATTCAAAGAGAGTGAGATGCCAGCTCCTTTCATTCAGTCAGTAGCTTCAAACATTTCTGGTATATGAAAAACATGTTTTTCAATGGCAAAAATCAATGAATATTGTAAATGCACAAACAGTAATATCTCCACATTGCAAGGTGCAATTCTGAAATTCTTTGCTTTTTCCTGTTAATCCTAGCATGATAAAGAAGATTCAAAGAGAGTGAGATGCCAGCTCCTTTCATTCAGTCAGTAGCTTCAAACATTTCTGGTATATGAAAAACATGTTTTTCAATGGCAAAAATCAATGAATATTGTAAATGCACAAACAGTAATATCTCCACATTGCAAGGTGCAATTCTGAAATTTTTTGCTTTTTCCTGCTAATCCTAGCATGATAAAGAAGATTCAAAGAGAGTGAGATGCCAGCTCCTTTCATTCAGTCAGTAGCTTCAAACATTTCTGGTATATGAAAAACATGTTTTTCAATGGCAAAAATCAATGAATATTGTAAATGCACAAACAGTAATATCTCCACATTGCACGGTGCAATTCTGAAATTTTTAGCTTTTTCCTGTTAATCCTAGCATGATAAAGAAGATTCAAAGAGAGTAAGATGCCAGCTCTTCATTCAGTCAGTAGCTTCAAACATTTCGGGTATATGAAAAACATGTTTTTCAATGGCAAAAATCAATGAATATTGTAAATGCACAAACAGTAATATCTCCACATTGCAAGGTGCAATTCTGAAATTTTTTGCTTTTTCCTGCTAATCCTAGCATGATAAAGAAGATTCAAAGAGAGTGAGATGCCAGCTCCTTTCATTCAGTCAGTAGCTTCAAACATTTCTGGTATATGAAAAACATGTTTTTCAATGGCAAAAATCAATGAATATTGTAAATGCACAAACAGTAATATCTCCACATTGCACGGTGCAATTCTGAAATTTTTAGCTTTTTCCTGTTAATCCTAGCATGATAAAGAAGATTCAAAGAGAGTGAGATGCCAGCTCCTTTCATTCAGTCAGTAGCTTCATACATTTCTGGTATATGAAAAACATGTTTTTCAATGGCAAAAATCAATGAATATTGTAAATGCACAAACAGTAATATCTCCACATTGCAAGGTGCAATTCTGAAATTTTTTGCTTTTTCCTGTTAATCCTAGCATGATAAAGAAGATTCAAAGAGAGTGAGATGCCAGCTCCTTTCATTCAGTCAGTAGCTTCAAACATTTCTGGTATATGAAAAACATGTTTTTCAATGGCAAAAATCAATGAATATTGTAAATGCACAAACAGTAATATCTCCACATTGCAAGGTGCAATTCTGAAATTTTTTGCTTTTTCCTGCTAATCCTAGCATGATAAAGAAGATTCAAAGAGAGTGAGATGCCAGCTCCTTTCATTCAGTCAGTAGCTTCAAACATTTCTGGTATATGAAAAACATGTTTTTCAATGGCAAAAATCAATGAATATTGTAAATGCACAAACAGTAATATCTCCACATTGCACGGTGCAATTCTGAAATTTTTAGCTTTTTCCTGTTAATCCTAGCATGATAAAGAAGATTCAAAGAGAGTGAGATGCCAGCTCCTTTCATTCAGTCAGTAGCTTCAAACATTTCTGGTATATGAAAAACATGTTTTTCAATGGCAAAAATCAATGAATATTGTAAATGCACAAACAGTAATATCTCCACATTGCAAGGTGCAATTCTGAAATTTTTTGCTTTTTCCTGCTAATCCTAGCATGATAAAGAAGATTCAAAGAGAGTGAGATGCCAGCTCCTTTCATTCAGTCAGTAGCTTCAAACATTTCTGGTATATGAAAAACATGTTTTTCAATGGCAAAAATCAATGAATATTGTAAATGCACAAACAGTAATATCTCCACATTGCACGGTGCAATTCTGAAATTTTTAGCTTTTTCCTGTTAATCCTAGCATGATAAAGAAGATTCAAAGAGAGTGAGATGCCAGCTCCTTTCATTCAGTCAGTAGCTTCAAACATTTCTGGTATATGAAAAACATGTTTTTCAATGGAAAAAATCAATGAATATTGTAAATGCACAAACAGTAATATCTCCACATTGCAAGGTGCAATTCTGAAATTTTTTGCTTTTTACTGTTAATCCTAGCATGATAAAGAAGATTCAAAGAGAGTGAGATGCCAGCTCCTTTCATTCAGTCAGTAGCTTCAAACATTTCTGGTATATGAAAAACATGTTTTTCAATGGCAAAAATCAATGAATATTGTAAATGCACAAACAGTAATATCTCCACATTGCAAGGTGCAATTCTGAAATTTTTTGCTTTTTCCTGCTAATCCTAGCATGATAAAGAAGATTCAAAGAGAGTGAGATGCCAGCTCCTTTCATTCAGTCAGTAGCTTCAAACATTTCTGGTATATGAAAAACATGTTTTTCAATGGCAAAAATCAATGAATATTGTAAATGCACAAACAGTAATATCTCCACATTGCACGGTGCAATTCTGAAATTTTTAGCTTTTTCCTGTTAATCCTAGCATGATAAAGAAGATTCAAAGAGAGTGAGATGCCAGCTCCTTTCATTCAGTCAGTAGCTTCAAACATTTCTGGTATATGAAAAACATGTTTTTCAATGGCAAAAATCAATGAATATTGTAAATGCACAAACAGTAATATCTCCACATTGCAAGGTGCAATTCTGAAATTTTTTGCTTTTTCCTGCTAATCCTAGCATGATAAAGAAGATTCAAAGAGAGTGAGATGCCAGCTCCTTTCATTCAGTCAGTAGCTTCAAACATTTCTGGTATATGAAAAACATGTTTTTCAATGGCAAAAATCAATGAATATTGTAAATGCACAAACAGTAATATCTCCACATTGCACGGTGCAATTCTGAAATTTTTAGCTTTTTCCTGTTAATCCTAGCATGATAAAGAAGATTCAAAGAGAGTGAGATGCCAGCTCCTTTCATTCAGTCAGTAGCTTCAAACATTTCTGGTATATGAAAAACATGTTTTTCAATGGCAAAAATCAATGAATATTGTAAATGCACAAACAGTAATATCTCCACATTGCAAGGTGCAATTCTGAAATTTTTTGCTTTTTCCTGTTAATCCTAGCATGATAAAGAAGATTCAAAGAGAGTGAGATGCCAGCTCCTTTCATTCAGTCAGTAGCTTCAAACATTTCTGGTATATGAAAATCATGTTTTTCAATGGCAAAAATCAATGAATATTGTAAATGCACAAACAGTAATATCTCCACATTGCAAGGTGCAATTCTGAAATTTTTTGCTTTTTCCTGCTAATCCTAGCATGATAAAGAAGATTCAAAGAGAGTGAGATGCCAGCTCCTTTCATTCAGTCAGTAGCTTCAAACATTTCTGGTATATGAAAAACATGTTTTTCAATGGCAAAAATCAATGAATATTGTAAATGCACAAACAGTAATATCTCCACATTGCACGGTGCAATTCTGAAATTTTTAGCTTTTTCCTGTTAATCCTAGCATGATAAAGAAGATTCAAAGAGAGTGAGATGCCAGCTCCTTTCATTCAGTCAGTAGCTTCAAACATTTCTGGTATATGAAAAACATGTTTTTCAATGGCAAAAATCAATGAATATTGTAAATGCACAAACAGTAATATCTCCACATTGCAAGGTGCAATTCTGAAATTTTTTGCTTTTTCCTGCTAATCCTAGCATGATAAAGAAGATTCAAAGAGAGTGAGATGCCAGCTCCTTTCATTCAGTCAGTAGCTTCAAACATTTCTGGTATATGAAAAACATGTTTTTCAATGGCAAAAATCAATGAATATTGTAAATGCACAAACAGTAATATCTCCACATTGCACGGTGCAATTCTGAAATTTTTAGCTTTTTCCTGTTAATCCTAGCATGATAAAGAAGATTCAAAGAGAGTGAGATGCCAGCTCCTTTCATTCAGTCAGTAGCTTCAAACATTTCTGGTATATGAAAAACATGTTTTTCAATGGCAAAAATCAATGAATATTGTAAATGCACAAACAGTAATATCTCCACATTGCACGGTGCAATTCTGAAATTTTTAGCTTTTTCCTGTTAATCCTAGCATGATAAAGAAGATTCAAAGAGAGTGAGATGCCAGCTCCTTTCATTCAGTCAGTAGCTTCAAACATTTCTGGTATATGAAAAACATGTTTTTCAATGGCAAAAATCAATGAATATTGTAAATGCACAAACAGTAATATCTCCACATTGCAAGGTGCAATTCTGAAATTCTTTGCTTTTTCCTGTTAATCCTAGCATGATAAAGAAGATTCAAAGAGAGTGAGATGCCAGCTCCTTTCATTCAGTCAGTAGCTTCAAACATTTCTGGTATATGAAAAACATGTTTTTCAATGGCAAAAATCAATGAATATTGTAAATGCACAAACAGTAATATCTCCACATTGCAAGGTGCAATTCTGAAATTTTTTGCTTTTTCCTGCTAATCCTAGCATGATAAAGAAGATTCAAAGAGAGTGAGATGCCAGCTCCTTTCATTCAGTCAGTAGCTTCAAACATTTCTGGTATATGAAAAACATGTTTTTCAATGGCAAAAATCAATGAATATTGTAAATGCACAAACAGTAATATCTCCACATTGCACGGTGCAATTCTGAAATTTTTAGCTTTTTCCTGTTAATCCTAGCATGATAAAGAAGATTCAAAGAGAGTAAGATGCCAGCTCTTCATTCAGTCAGTAGCTTCAAACATTTCGGGTATATGAAAAACATGTTTTTCAATGGCAAAAATCAATGAATATTGTAAATGCACAAACAGTAATATCTCCACATTGCAAGGTGCAATTCTGAAATTTTTTGCTTTTTCCTGCTAATCCTAGCATGATAAAGAAGATTCAAAGAGAGTGAGATGCCAGCTCCTTTCATTCAGTCAGTAGCTTCAAACATTTCTGGTATATGAAAAACATGTTTTTCAATGGCAAAAATCAATGAATATTGTAAATGCACAAACAGTAATATCTCCACATTGCACGGTGCAATTCTGAAATTTTTAGCTTTTTCCTGTTAATCCTAGCATGATAAAGAAGATTCAAAGAGAGTGAGATGCCAGCTCCTTTCATTCAGTCAGTAGCTTCATACATTTCTGGTATATGAAAAACATGTTTTTCAATGGCAAAAATCAATGAATATTGTAAATGCACAAACAGTAATATCTCCACATTGCAAGGTGCAATTCTGAAATTTTTTGCTTTTTCCTGTTAATCCTAGCATGATAAAGAAGATTCAGAGTGAGATGCCAGCTCCTTTCATTCAGTCAGTAGCTTCAAACATTTCTGGTATATGAAAAACATGTTTTTCAATGGCAAAAATCAATGAATATTGTAAATGCACAAACAGTAATATCTCCACATTGCAAGGTGCAATTCTGAAATTTTTTGCTTTTTCCTGCTAATCCTAGCATGATAAAGAAGATTCAAAGAGAGTGAGATGCCAGCTCCTTTCATTCAGTCAGTAGCTTCAAACATTTCTGGTATATGAAAAACATGTTTTTCAATGGCAAAAATCAATGAATATTGTAAATGCACAAACAGTAATATCTCCACATTGCACGGTGCAATTCTGAAATTTTTAGCTTTTTCCTGTTAATCCTAGCATGATAAAGAAGATTCAAAGAGAGTGAGATGCCAGCTCCTTTCATTCAGTCAGTAGCTTCAAACATTTCTGGTATATGAAAAACATGTTTTTCAATGGCAAAAATCAATGAATATTGTAAATGCACAAACAGTAATATCTCCACATTGCAAGGTGCAATTCTGAAATTTTTTGCTTTTTCCTGCTAATCCTAGCATGATAAAGAAGATTCAAAGAGAGTGAGATGCCAGCTCCTTTCATTCAGTCAGTAGCTTCAAACATTTCTGGTATATGAAAAACATGTTTTTCAATGGCAAAAATCAATGAATATTGTAAATGCACAAACAGTAATATCTCCACATTGCACGGTGCAATTCTGTAATTTTTTAGCTTTTTCCTGTTAATCCTAGCATGATAAATAAGATTCAAAGAGAGTGAGATGCCAGCTCCTTTCATTCAGTCAGTAGCTTCAAACATTTCTGGTATATGAAAAACATGTTTTTCAATGGCAAAAATCAATGAATATTGTAAATGCACAAACAGTAATATCTCCACATTGCAAGGTGCAATTCTGAAATTTTTTGCTTTTTCCTGTTAATCCTAGCATGATAAAGAAGATTCAAAGAGAGTGAGATGCCAGCTCCTTTCATTCAGTCAGTAGCTTCAAACATTTCTGGTATATGAAAAACATGTTTTTCAATGGCAAAAATCAATGAATATTGTAAATGCACAAACAGTAATATCTCCACATTGCAAGGTGCAATTCTGAAATTTTTTGCTTTTTCCTGCTAATCCTAGCATGATAAAGAAGATGCAAAGAGAGTGAGATGCCAGCTCCTTTCATTCAGTCAGTAGCTTCAAACATTTCTGGTATATGAAAAACATGTTTTTCAATGGCAAAAATCAATGAATATTGTAAATGCACAAACAGTAATATCTCCACATTGCACGGTGCAATTCTGAAATTTTTAGCTTTTTCCTGTTAATCCTAGCATGATAAAGAAGATTCAAAGAGAGTGAGATGCCAGCTCCTTTCATTCAGTCAGTAGCTTCAAACATTTCTGGTATATGAAAAACATGTTTTTCAATGGCAAAAATCAATGAATATTGTAAATGCACAAACAGTAATATCTCCACATTGCAAGGTGCAATTCTGAAATTTTTTGCTTTTTCCTGCTAATCCTAGCATGATAAAGAAGATTCAAAGAGAGTGAGATGCCAGCTCCTTTCATTCAGTCAGTAGCTTCAAACATTTCTGGTATATGAAAAACATGTTTTTCAATGGCAAAAATCAATGAATATTGTAAATGCACAAACAGTAATATCTCCACATTGCACGGTGCAATTCTGAAATTTTTAGCTTTTTCCTGTTAATCCTAGCATGATAAAGAAGATTCAAAGAGAGTGAGATGCCAGCTCCTTTCATTCAGTCAGTAGCTTCAAACATTTCTGGTATATGAAAAACATGTTTTTCAATGGCAAAAATCAATGAATATTGTAAATGCACAAACAGTAATATCTCCACATTGCAAGGTGCAATTCTGAAATTTTTTGCTTTTTCCTGCTAATCCTAGCATGATAAAGAAGATTCAAAGAGAGTGAGATGCCAGCTCCTTTCATTCAGTCAGTAGCTTCAAACATTTCTGGTATATGAAAAACATGTTTTTCAATGGCAAAAATCAATGAATATTGTAAATGCACAAACAGTAATATCTCCACATTGCACGGTGCAATTCTGAAATTTTTAGCTTTTTCCTGTTAATCCTAGCATGATAAAGAAGATTCAAAGAGAGTGAGATGCCAGCTCCTTTCATTCAGTCAGTAGCTTCAAACATTTCTGGTATATGAAAAACATGTTTTTCAATGGCAAAAATCAATGAATATTGTAAATGCACAAACAGTAATATCTCCACATTGCACGGTGCAATTCTGAAATTTTTAGCTTTTTCCTGTTAATCCTAGCATGATAAAGAAGATTCAAAGAGAGTGAGATGCCAGCTCCTTTCATTCAGTCAGTAGCTTCAAACATTTCTGGTATATGAAAAACATGTTTTTCAATGGCAAAAATCAATGAATATTGTAAATGCACAAACAGTAATATCTCCACATTGCAAGGTGCAATTCTGAAATTTTTTGCTTTTTCCTGTTAATCCTAGCATGATAAAGAAGATTCAAAGAGAGTGAGATGCCAGCTCCTTTCATTCAGTCAGTAGCTTCAAACATTTCTGGTATATGAAAAACATGTTTTTCAATGGCAAAAATCAATGAATATTGTAAATGCACAAACAGTAATATCTCCACATTGCAAGGTGCAATTCTGAAATTTTTTGCTTTTTCCTGCTAATCCTAGCATGATAAAGAAGATTCAAAGAGAGTGAGATGCCAGCTCCTTTCATTCAGTCAGTAGCTTCAAACATTTCTGGTATATGAAAAACATGTTTTTCAATGGCAAAAATCAATGAATATTGTAAATGCACAAACAGTAATATCTCCACATTGCACGGTGCAATTCTGAAATTTTTAGCTTTTTCCTGTTAATCCTAGCATGATAAAGAAGATTCAAAGAGAGTGAGATGCCAGCTCCTTTCATTCAGTCAGTAGCTTCAAACATTTCTGGTATATGAAAAACATGTTTTTCAATGGCAAAAATCAATGAATATTGTAAATGCACAAACAGTAATATCTCCACATTGCAAGGTGCAATTCTGAAATTTTTTGCTTTTTCCTGCTAATCCTAGCATGATAAAGAAGATTCAAAGAGAGTGAGATGCCAGCTCCTTTCATTCAGTCAGTAGCTTCAAACATTTCTGGTATATGAAAAACATGTTTTTCAATGGCAAAAATCAATGAATATTGTAAATGCACAAACAGTAATATCTCCACATTGCACGGTGCAATTCTGAAATTTTTAGCTTTTTCCTGTTAATCCTAGCATGATAAAGAAGATTCAAAGAGAGTGAGATGCCAGCTCCTTTCATTCAGTCAGTAGCTTCAAACATTTCTGGTATATGAAAAACATGTTTTTCAATGGCAAAAATCAATGAATATTGTAAATGCACAAACAGTAATATCTCCACATTGCAAGGTGCAATTCTGAAATTTTTTGCTTTTTCCTGTTAATCCTAGCATGATAAAGAAGATTCAAAGAGAGTGAGATGCCAGCTCCTTTCATTCAGTCAGTAGCTTCAAACATTTCTGGTATATGAAAAACATGTTTTTCAATGGCAAAAATCAATGAATATTGTAAATGCACAAACAGTAATATCTCCACATTGCAAGGTGCAATTCTGAAATTTTTTGCTTTTTCCTGCTAATCCTAGCATGATAAAGAAGATTCAAAGAGAGTGAGATGCCAGCTCCTTTCATTCAGTCAGTAGCTTCAAACATTTCTGGTATATGAAAAACATGTTTTTCAATGGCAAAAATCAATGAATATTGTAAATGCACAAACAGTAATATCTCCACATTGCACGGTGCAATTCTGAAATTTTTAGCTTTTTCCTGTTAATCCTAGCATGATAAAGAAGATTCAAAGAGAGTGAGATGCCAGCTCCTTTCATTCAGTCAGTAGCTTCAAACATTTCTGGTATATGAAAAACATGTTTTTCAATGGCAAAAATCAATGAATATTGTAAATGCACAAACAGTAATATCTCCACATTGCAAGGTGCAATTCTGAAATTTTTTGCTTTTTCCTGTTAATCCTAGCATGATAAAGAAGATTCAAAGAGAGTGAGATGCCAGCTCCTTTCATTCAGTCAGTAGCTTCAAACATTTCTGGTATATGAAAAACATGTTTTTCAATGGCAAAAATCAATGAATATTGTAAATGCACAAACAGTAATATCTCCACATTGCAAGGTGCAATTCTGAAATTTTTTGCTTTTTCCTGCTAATCCTAGCATGATAAAGAAGATGCAAAGAGAGTGAGATGCCAGCTCCTTTCATTCAGTCAGTAGCTTCAAACATTTCTGGTATATGAAAAACATGTTTTTCAATGGCAAAAATCAATGAATATTGTAAATGCACAAACAGTAATATCTCCACATTGCACGGTGCAATTCTGAAATTTTTAGCTTTTTCCTGTTAATCCTAGCATGATAAAGAAGATTCAAAGAGAGTGAGATGCCAGCTCCTTTCATTCAGTCAGTAGCTTCAAACATTTCTGGTATATGAAAAACATGTTTTTCAATGGCAAAAATCAATGAATATTGTAAATGCACAAACAGTAATATCTCCACATTGCAAGGTGCAATTCTGAAATTTTTTGCTTTTTCCTGCTAATCCTAGCATGATAAAGAAGATTCAAAGAGAGTGAGATGCCAGCTCCTTTCATTCAGTCAGTAGCTTCAAACATTTCTGGTATATGAAAAACATGTTTTTCAATGGCAAAAATCAATGAATATTGTAAATGCACAAACAGTAATATCTCCACATTGCACGGTGCAATTCTGAAATTTTTAGCTTTTTCCTGTTAATCCTAGCATGATAAAGAAGATTCAAAGAGAGTGAGATGCCAGCTCCTTTCATTCAGTCAGTAGCTTCAAACATTTCTGGTATATGAAAAACATGTTTTTCAATGGCAAAAATCAATGAATATTGTAAATGCACAAACAGTAATATCTCCACATTGCAAGGTGCAATTCTGAAATTTTTTGCTTTTTCCTGTTAATCCTAGCATGATAAAGAAGATTCAAAGAGAGTGAGATGCCAGCTCCTTTCATTCAGTCAGTAGCTTCAAACATTTCTGGTATATGAAAAACATGTTTTTCAATGGCAAAAATCAATGAATATTGTAAATGCACAAACAGTAATATCTCCACATTGCAAGGTGCAATTCTGAAATTTTTTGCTTTTTCCTGCTAATCCTAGCATGATAAAGAAGATGCAAAGAGAGTGAGATGCCAGCTCCTTTCATTCAGTCAGTAGCTTCAAACATTTCTGGTATATGAAAAACATGTTTTTCAATGGCAAAAATCAATGAATATTGTAAATGCACAAACAGTAATATCTCCACATTGCACGGTGCAATTCTGAAATTTTTAGCTTTTTCCTGTTAATCCTAGCATGATAAAGAAGATTCAAAGAGAGTGAGATGCCAGCTCCTTTCATTCAGTCAGTAGCTTCAAACATTTCTGGTATATGAAAAACATGTTTTTCAATGGCAAAAATCAATGAATATTGTAAATGCACAAACAGTAATATCTCCACATTGCAAGGTGCAATTCTGAAATTTTTTGCTTTTTCCTGCTAATCCTAGCATGATAAAGAAGATTCAAAGAGAGTGAGATGCCAGCTCCTTTCATTCAGTCAGTAGCTTCAAACATTTCTGGTATATGAAAAACATGTTTTTCAATGGCAAAAATCAATGAATATTGTAAATGCACAAACAGTAATATCTCCACATTGCACGGTGCAATTCTGAAATTTTTAGCTTTTTCCTGTTAATCCTAGCATGATAAAGAAGATTCAAAGAGAGTGAGATGCCAGCTCCTTTCATTCAGTCAGTAGCTTCAAACATTTCTGGTATATGAAAAACATGTTTTTCAATGGCAAAAATCAATGAATATTGTAAATGCACAAACAGTAATATCTCCACATTGCAAGGTGCAATTCTGAAATTTTTTGCTTTTTCCTGCTAATCCTAGCATGATAAAGAAGATTCAAAGAGAGTGAGATGCCAGCTCCTTTCATTCAGTCAGTAGCTTCAAACATTTCTGGTATATGAAAAACATGTTTTTCAATGGCAAAAATCAATGAATATTGTAAATGCACAAACAGTAATATCTCCACATTGCACGGTGCAATTCTGAAATTTTTAGCTTTTTCCTGTTAATCCTAGCATGATAAAGAAGATTCAAAGAGAGTGAGATGCCAGCTCCTTTCATTCAGTCAGTAGCTTCAAACATTTCTGGTATATGAAAAACATGTTTTTCAATGGCAAAAATCAATGAATATTGTAAATGCACAAACAGTAATATCTCCACATTGCAAGGTGCAATTCTGAAATTTTTTGCTTTTTCCTGCTAATCCTAGCATGATAAAGAAGATTCAAAGAGAGTGAGATGCCAGCTCCTTTCATTCAGTCAGTAGCTTCAAACATTTCTGGTATATGAAAAACATGTTTTTCAATGGCAAAAATCAATGAATATTGTAAATGCACAAACAGTAATATCTCCACATTGCACGGTGCAATTCTGTAATTTTTAGCTTTTTCCTGTTAATCCTAGCATGATAAAGAAGATTCAAAGAGAGTGAGATGCCAGCTCCTTTCATTCAGTCAGTAGCTTCAAACATTTCTGGTATATGAAAAACATGTTTTTCAATGGCAAAAATCAATGAATATTGTAAATGCACAAACAGTAATATCTCCACATTGCAAGGTGCAATTCTGAAATTTTTTGCTTTTTCCTGTTAATCCTAGCATGATAAAGAAGATTCAAAGAGAGTGAGATGCCAGCTCCTTTCATTCAGTCAGTAGCTTCAAACATTTCTGGTATATGAAAAACATGTTTTTCAATGGCAAAAATCAATGAATATTGTAAATGCACAAACAGTAATATCTCCACATTGCAAGGTGCAATTCTGAAATTTTTTGCTTTTTCCTGCTAATCCTAGCATGATAAAGAAGATGCAAAGAGAGTGAGATGCCAGCTCCTTTCATTCAGTCAGTAGCTTCAAACATTTCTGGTATATGAAAAACATGTTTTTCAATGGCAAAAATCAATGAATATTGTAAATGCACAAACAGTAATATCTCCACATTGCACGGTGCAATTCTGAAATTTTTAGCTTTTTCCTGTTAATCCTAGCATGATAAAGAAGATTCAAAGAGAGTGAGATGCCAGCTCCTTTCATTCAGTCAGTAGCTTCAAACATTTCTGGTATATGAAAAACATGTTTTTCAATGGCAAAAATCAATGAATATTGTAAATGCACAAACAGTAATATCTCCACATTGCAAGGTGCAATTCTGAAATTTTTTGCTTTTTCCTGCTAATCCTAGCATGATAAAGAAGATTCAAAGAGAGTGAGATGCCAGCTCCTTTCATTCAGTCAGTAGCTTCAAACATTTCTGGTATATGAAAAACATGTTTTTCAATGGCAAAAATCAATGAATATTGTAAATGCACAAACAGTAATATCTCCACATTGCACGGTGCAATTCTGAAATTTTTAGCTTTTTCCTGTTAATCCTAGCATGATAAAGAAGATTCAAAGAGAGTGAGATGCCAGCTCCTTTCATTCAGTCAGTAGCTTCAAACATTTCTGGTATATGAAAAACATGTTTTTCAATGGCAAAAATCAATGAATATTGTAAATGCACAAACAGTAATATCTCCACATTGCAAGGTGCAATTCTGAAATTTTTTGCTTTTTCCTGCTAATCCTAGCATGATAAAGAAGATTCAAAGAGAGTGAGATGCCAGCTCCTTTCATTCAGTCAGTAGCTTCAAACATTTCTGGTATATGAAAAACATGTTTTTCAATGGCAAAAATCAATGAATATTGTAAATGCACAAACAGTAATATCTCCACATTGCACGGTGCAATTCTGAAATTTTTAGCTTTTTCCTGTTAATCCTAGCATGATAAAGAAGATTCAAAGAGAGTGAGATGCCAGCTCCTTTCATTCAGTCAGTAGCTTCAAACATTTCTGGTATATGAAAAACATGTTTTTCAATGGCAAAAATCAATGAATATTGTAAATGCACAAACAGTAATATCTCCACATTGCAAGGTGCAATTCTGAAATTTTTTGCTTTTTCCTGTTAATCCTAGCATGATAAAGAAGATTCAAAGAGAGTGAGATGCCAGCTCCTTTCATTCAGTCAGTAGCTTCAAACATTTCTGGTATATGAAAAACATGTTTTTCAATGGCAAAAATCAATGAATATTGTAAATGCACAAACAGTAATATCTCCACATTGCAAGGTGCAATTCTGAAATTTTTTGCTTTTTCCTGTTAATCCTAGCATGATAAAGAAGATTCAAAGAGAGTGAGATGCCAGCTCCTTTCATTCAGTCAGTAGCTTCAAACATTTCTGGTATATGAAAAACATGTTTTTCAATGGCAAAAATCAATGAATATTGTAAATGCACAAACAGTAATATCTCCACATTGCACGGTGCAATTCTGAAATTTTTTGCTTTTTCCTGCTAATCCTAGCATGATAAAGAAGATTCAAAGAGAGTGAGATGCCAGCTCCTTTCATTCAGTCAGTAGCTTCAAACATTTCTGGTATATGAAAAACATGTTTTTCAATGGCAAAAATCAATGAATATTGTAAATGCACAAACAGTAATATCTCCACATTGCAAGGTGCAATTCTGAAATTTTTTGCTTTTTCCTGCTAATCCTAGCATGATAAAGAAGATTCAAAGAGAGTGAGATGCCAGCTCCTTTCATTCAGTCAGTAGCTTCAAACATTTCTGGTATATGAAAAACATGTTTTTCAATGGCAAAAATCAATGAATATTGTAAATGCACAAACAGTAATATCTCCACATTGCACGGTGCAATTCTGAAATTTTTAGCTT
>NW_027367162.1:0-61275 GCF_046119375.1 Phyllobates terribilis | reverse complement strand
GCCTATTTTTTAAAATTTTAAATTCTATTTCATCCACTATATTAACTAACATCGTAAAATGAAAATAAACTATATACACATATTGAGAATTGGAGATCATAGAAAAGGTGGAAGAAAACATGTCGAAAAAATAAAAATTTATAGGAATAAATTGATATTAAGTTTGACTTCGCTTTGATATTGATCATCTTTTCTCAATCATAAAACCACTCAATTTTTTTATTCGTATGTATAGATTCATGGTGATGGCCGCTCTTATGGGACTGCATGCGTGCATTCATTTCTGTATTTATAGAGTGATAGAGGTTATGCTTTGACTTCTGCAAAGAAAGGCCGGAACATAGAAAGAGAAAAGGTTTAAGGCGGTTTTGAGAATGAGAATATTTAATTGTACTAAAGGATATGAAATGAATTACGTGGAGTCTTGGAATTCAAAGAGACATGAAATTAAATTTAATTAATTTGACTATTTATCTTCCATAATCAAGTAGAGGGTTGATACAACTTCTATTTTATTTGAGAGTTTTTTGTTTTTCTTTTGCATTTATTTCAAAAATGATCAATAATGAAAATAAGGGTATGTTGAGAAATATGCTTAAAAAAACTCAACTTTATAAGGATTATGATATGATATGATGTATAGATTCATGGTGATGAGCTCTCTTATAGGACTGTATGCGTGTGTTCATTTATTTGTTTATAGAGCAATGAAGCTGATGCTTTGACTTGTGCAAAGAAGGGTCGGAACATAGAAAGAACAAAGGTTCAATGCGGTTTCAGAATAAGAAAGGACTTTTATTTAATAGTAATAAAGAATAAGAAGTGAATTGTGTGGACTCTTGGAATTCAAAGGGACGTGAAGCTTAATTTACTTAATTTGACTTTGTATCTTTCCTAATTGAGTAGAAGGCTAATGCAATTTTCATTTTATGTGAGAGATTTTAGTTTTTCTTTCACACTTATTTCCAAAAAGATGATTAAAGAAAATAAGAGCAACTGGGGAAATTTAAACAAAACCCAAGTTGAGTTTGAGGGCATACTTCTCAAATCGATTTAGATCTAAGAAGAAAATCGAGTTTCTGATGTAGAGAATCCCGTATGTGGGCAACTACAGAGCATACTTCTCAAATCGATTTAGATCTAAGAAGGAAAATCGAGTTTCTAATGTAGAGGATCCCGTATGTGGGCAACTACAGAGCATACTTCTCAAAAGAGAGGAAGAGAGGAAGATAATCTTGCACAATGGAGAATGTCTCTATTTATAGGCTAAGGAGAAGGGATTGGGCTATTGGGCTAACCAAATTGGGCCGAACAAATTGGACCGAGTAATATGAATTCTAGATGTTAATGATGCCAAACAATAAGAAGGGTATTAATGATGCCAACCAATGTCAATTTTATAGTATATTAAGATAAGATAGGTTGTTCACACCCATGCTTTGCACTGACTTTATTTTTTAGATTGCATCTTGTATGAAAAGAATATATGTATATAGATTTAGGTTCCAGTAAAACACTCTTCTACAGTAAAACGGTAGTATTATTCTAAGACGTTAGAATTAGAGTGAATCACATGGTCCAGATTAAAGAATAAAAACTTTAAATAATACTATAAATTAAAATAATGTGGATTAAAATAAATTCATTTATTATAGGGATTTAGGATTTATAGCATCGATCTATTTCTATCATATCTCCTCATATGCGTAAATTAGTTTACTTACCATCATCTCTCTCGTCCATCGTCGACTCTATCATCCGAAGTTACCACCATCTTTCTCGTTTGTCGTTGACTTTATCATCCAAAGCCATCGTGTTCTCTCACCATTTCCTCCTCTCTCGACAGGCTCTGTCTCTTGTCCCGCGCTGCTTTTTTATGGTTGGCGTCATTGCTGCATCAACTCCACGCTAGTTTGCCCCTAGGTCTCTATCAAGCACCACAATGGATTTCCTACCTCTATCAAGTGAGAATTCGTTATCCTAAACTCCCAATTGGCCCTTTGCTTCCCGAATTAATCTAAGGTAAGTTGTTTCAAATTTGTTCCACAGTTTTGAACTAATCGAATTTCTAGTTTGAGTTTTGCATCTTATTAAAGATTAGGTCTTGTTTGATCAATTTCGCTACCTTGTTTAATCAAATTTGATACTGTACGGAGAATTGTAAGTACTAATGTGTTGATGTTTGAATCTACTGATGTTTCAAATTATTTACTGATATTGTCCCCGTTGATTTTCCTGTGATTTTGAAGCTATTGTTTAATGGATATATTGCGTTCCCGTTGATTTTCCGAATTTCTGACTATTGACTATTGTAAGGCTACGATTTACTTTGTGTGTCCATTTGTAAATAATTTGGCCGTAGATCAATTCGTTGAATTTTCAATTTGATATCTATGCTTTAGCAGAATGACATGGTTTCCCCGTGATATAACTGATGTTCATGAGGCATCGAAGCTTCGGGACAGGAAGCTAGAAAGTGGTTTACCAAGCAATTGATGCTTCTTGAGTGAATTTTCAATGTTCATGATCGGCTTATTGTAATTTTAATAAAACTAGGATTTAAACAAAAAATTTGGAAGTAGTCATCCATCCCTTCAAACTATAGTTGAATGCTTGCTGGGAGATGATTGAGGTTAGTTTCTGAGTTTTGTTTCGGAGTTTGCTTAATTAAAAACTTAGCCAAAAAATCAATCTATGTTCAGTGCGAAAAATAGAAAACTGGTTTTGACAAATTTGAAAACTAAATATACAAATTCGAAGATGTGTTATTGACTCCCGAAAACTGCAAATTGATTCATGAATATCAGGTTTCAATAATAGTTCAAAAAGCTATATACTAATTCGAATATTTGTTGAAAGATTCGGAAAAATGAATATACTAATTCGAATATTGGTTTATAACCTCCGAACATTTGTAATCATAGTTTATATGAACATAATATAATCAAAAAAAATTGCCAAAACCGTGTGAAAATATAAGAAGTGATTATGAATATCCATGAACACTTTTGGAACATTGTTGATTGATTGTGAAATAATCAAATTTGATTTAGAACAACTATCGCAAACAATGGATACTGAAACTACGTTCTGGAATATCTCTTAATAAATCATGAAATTATAAGGATTTACTCAAAAAAACATACCTTTACTGATTTCCAGAAAAAACACAATTAAAAATTAGTACTCAAATCACGAAAATAAGTTCTCAAACATGAAGAAAGCGATTTTACAGTTGATTTATGGAAAAAACACAACTGAAAATTAGTACTCAAATCACGAATTTTGAAAACAGAAGGAAACAGAACGAGAAAGTTTGACAACAATATGGGAACAAGAAATATTGAATTGCGAAAAATATGCAACAAATTCCGAAAAACTGTATGGTAATTGGAAAAAACGCACCTTTGTGGATCTTGAAAAAAATCATAATCCCTGGGGAAAAAGAAAGAAGAAACTCTTGAACGATGAAGTAGAAAAAATCTTTAATGAATTCTCTAATAGAAAATATAAGAAGAAGTAAAAATGTAGATATTATTTTTTATTTTCATCTTTTTTTATTCCTTCCTAGATTCTCTCCAATTTTTTAAATTAATTTATTTTAATCAATATGATTATTGTAATCAAATCCAGCCCCTCCTTTTTCTTCAATCTAATAGTACAGATTAGTACTACCATTTTACCACAAAAACCGTTTTACCGGAACTCACCTATATATATATATATATATATGAATGGTTTTTTCCTTGTTTGTCTAGGAAATTTTGAGTGAACCACGTAGATGAAATGTAATTATAAAGTGATTAAAAATGAACTAATATGACAATATTCCATTTCATTAAATCAACAAACGTACGTAAGGCGTATGGTTGTCTATAATATGTAACTATTTATGGGGATATGGTATTATGGTGGAGATGTTTTTCCTTTTTTAGTAGTTGAATTGTTTGAACTATTTTGGGGAAGACGTTTCCGGTGTGGACTGATTTTCGGTGCGAAATGTGCGGACTGTGCACTTTTCAGCATATTATTGGTGCACTCTAAGTACATTATCAAGTGTACTACTGGTGCACTCTTTCGGTGCACTACTGGTGCACTTCTCGGTTTACTAAGGTGCACTTCTCGGTGTACTAAGGTGCACCTCGTGTACTAAGGTGCACCCCCAATAGTGTACTAGTGCACATTACAGTAGTGCACTACCAGGTGCACTCTACGGTAGTACACTGGTGCACTTTGTAGTAGTGCATTGGTGCACTATCCAGTAATATACTGGTGCACTATAAGAGTCTGCACAGTCCGCACCGAAAATTAGTCCGCACCCGATCAACCCTCTTATTTTGGGTATCAATTTTGTTGTGTATATTCAAATCTAAAATATTCTTCTCTTGGATGTTATTTTTAGTTTGATAGGATATCATACTTAGTACAATGCATATGTAATTGTTAGATCTTATTATTCAATTCATTATTATAATTGAAATAATAATAATTCAATATTTTCTCATGGAAGAAGCAACAATAAATATACTGAATTTGATTATGATTTAAATAAAAAAGTTCCTTCTCCAATCAAAGTTCTCATCTGTTCTATACAAATCGAATTTCTCTCTCTTGTTTGTAACTCCAATCCAATTTAATTTTTTCATAATATTAATGAGCTTTCAATTGCATATTATAATTAGTAAAGATGACATGCTTCATAATAAAGGAGTATTTATATCTTGAAGACCTCCACAATTGTAATGGTCATTAGATGAACAATTGATGAAGAGGGATTTAGAGGGGACTTATGAATCTTTTTTTTTTTGGGTGGGGGGGGGGGGGGGGGGGGGACAATCAAAATAAGTTTAGGTAGAGGAGATTAACTACAAAAACTATTCTATATGTATTAGATTCATGGTTATTTTTTTAATAGTCATTAACTCTTTAACCAAAATTAATATACTTTATGATATCTTACGAGTAATTTATATCTTTTTTCAAATCATTGTTACTCTATAGATGTAAAATAATTAATGTAAATTTTCTCACGATATTAATCACTCAAACAATAATAAATAATATTCCTTTTCTATTTAATAAATAATGATACAATGTACCTAGATTGTTTTTAGTCTTTAATCCCTTTTATAGTAAGTTTATTTTTTAGCTTAATATACATGAGAAGAGATTATATGCATATATAATCCATGTTGGATTAGTTACAATTTCTATAGGAGTTAAAAGTAAGAAATGGTGAAGGTAAATGATTTAACAAATTTAAGAGAAAAATAAATTAGAAGATGAAGTATTACCAGTTCTTTTATATACCTTTGAATTAAGAAGTCTTAGAAAAATAGTGTTTTTTTTAGATGGGTGTGAAGGGGCACGAATAAGATAAAAGCGAAAAATTGAATTTGTGCTAGTTGACTTTGGAATGTAAGTAATATTTCAATACACTAAAGTTAATAAGGATTTTTACTATAATAATAACAATAATAATAATAATAATAATATTATAAGAACTCATTTATTATGACTATTTTTATGTATATAATTATTATTTTCTTCTTTAAATTTGTATTTTTATGTACTCTCTTTGGTTGTGTAACTTGGGAGATGGGTTATTCTAAGAGTTTGTTAAAGTGGTGTAATTGATTTGTATTTTCTAACTTATTTTACAATGTATTTAATTACAATAAGAAAGAGTCTTTATCGCTATTGGAGTTATGATATAGGCAAAAGTTTTTACCTCTATGTTTAAGCGGGATTTTAGATGAGTCTATTATTAATCATAGAAAAAAATTTCGAGAACCACCCCTTATATGGATCATTTTGCGCCAAACCAAACCCTATATCACTAATTATTTTGAAATACGTCTTATATTTGTTTCGTCATAAAAGTCACACCCTTTTATCTCTTCTGTTATAGAATATGTTCAAACCTATGCTATTACAATTATACCCCTCTCATTTTAAGAAAATCGAACCCAAATTCAGGAATTTGATCGATGGAGAAAATGAGAAAATTGAAAAGGGATGAATGCACGAGATGATCAATAGTATCTTCAAAAGGGTATGATAAAGCATAAATTTAAAATTATTTTAGGGATAAAATGGTAATTAAAACCACATCTAGCTTAACCGATGTTGGAAATGGGTGTGACATTGGTAACAGAATAGATATAAGAGGTGTTTCAGAATAATTAGTAATATAAGCGGTGGTTCGGTGTGAAATGGTCCATATAAGGAGTGATTCCCTAAAATTTTCTCGTAAGAATATAACTAAAAGCTTGAATTCCATGAAACTTACCAATATATTTGTTAAGTGGATAACTAAATGAATAACAAGTCAAATAAAGTTTGGTTATTTCTAGGTTGTGCTAACTGATCTCTACTGGGATTGGATTGGAATATATTTGAGATTATAATAATGAGTGTTGTTCTCGCACTAAGGATATATGCATAATTGTAAACGTCTATATATGGCATACACAAAGCGTCAATTTATATTGTTGCATAGAGAAATTAAAAATTTACGGCCTTTAAATGCAGTAGAAGGATAACAAATAATAATATGTTGAATAAAAGAATTTAACAACAAGTAAAGGATTAGCAAAAGATCGAGGTTATTACTTGACCAGCTGAATCGAACTCTTAAACTAACCATCTAAACTAGCCGTCGAGCAACCATTTTAGAGGTATTTATATATTGAATTAGCCAATAGATGAGGAAGTCGTTTTAAGTCTGTATCGTCGGATTAAATGTAGGAGGAAGTCGTTAAGTTCTGTAACACCAAAGTAAATGCGGGATGGAGCCGAAGGATTGTAACGGCAGAATGAATGATGGCATGTGGGAATACGTCTCACTAAATATTGGAAAAATATTTAAGATATAAGAGATAATTCACATGAGAAGAATGATTATTTGACTATATTAGATTTATGGGAGGGTATAATATGTAAAACAAGTGTTTTTTAAAAATGAGAGGTTATAACCGATAAAATATGTGCTAATTTGAATTAATGGATGAGCGCAAATGCAAAAAATAGTTTGATCTTTAGCTAATACTCCATCCGTCCCTTTTTTATCTTCTCGTTTCTAAAAAAAACACGGGATTTAAGGAGAAAAATAAAAAGTAATAATTGTGGAGGAAAAAGATAGAGAGAAAGAATAATAATGGTGTATTGAATGAAGATAACGTAATATTGAGATAAGATAATTTGTATTAGATATAGTGAAAGTGTATTGAAAATTAATAAAGTAATTTTAAATTATTTTTTAAAATGAAAAAGTGGGAAGATAATTTTAGGATGACAAAAAAAAAAAGACGGAATGAATAAATCTAACTAATGTTATTGTTTGCGTTTAATTTTGAGAGATTGTTTGCGATTTTGCGTTTGATTTTGAGTTCGTGGTGACTTTGGACGTGGTAATCGGGTGGGCGGGCTACTTCGTATTGTATGCATGAAAGAGGATCGAGTGAATCAGGATCAGATGAGATCGAGATTTTTAGTTATTTGCTTAAGTTTAATTGTTGAACAAGATTGCAAGACGACCAAATTTTGTACATACCGGACTTCAACGATTAAAAGTGAGGCAAAATAAGATTTCGAGCAAATAAAATTATGCATTTTTGTTGCAAGTCTAAAACAGCTTCACACTTAATAAATATCTAGCATATCTCACGTGTAATGCACGAGATATTTTAATATATAAGTTATAAATATTAAATATATTATTATTTTTTAAATATATTCAACTTATAAATAGTATTATAATATTGTTATGAAGAGTTAATTATAAACGTGAAAGATTCAAATTTAACTTTTATCGAATTTTAGTCGTTCATATTCCAAATCAGCTTGGTTAAAGTGATTTCTCAATCCCGATGATAAGTTCATTTATGAATAAAGTCCCAATGCATATAAAGAACTTAATTGTTTCATATTTATTTACCTTTGACAATTTAATGCTAAAAGAAAATATAGTTAGTAAGAAGTTATTTATATATACATTAACAACATTCTCCTCAAAAAAATTATAGTAAAATAGATTTCTATATAAGACCCTTAAAAAATTCAAAATAGTTTATTAAAAACTTTATAATATAAACATGTTTCACGAAACAAACTAAGATCTAACTTCTATATAGCTAAATTGGAATTAAAAATCACACTATATTCTTTGGGTGTTGCTAAATAAAGCTTTTTTTTTCACTTTCTAATATCACCTCTGTCAGTTCTGGGTAGCGCAGAACCGAGGGAATCTCCCCTACCAGAACCGAGGGAAGCAACGTGTCCAGAACCGCGAGTAGCTGTGTTGCTAGTACCCCTGGTAGTTCTTATCTCCTAGTTGTCCTACAATAATCAACTTTTGATTAAAAAAATTATAAAACATAACACATATATAGTCTTTTTAACTATATTTTGACAAAAAAAAAACATCACGTGTTTTACTAGCCCATAATATTATTGAGATAAGTACCCATTTGATTGTGTTTGCTATAATAAGCCTATAACCATGTTTTCAATTATTTGGATGTTATATAACTTATTCAGAGTCTATTTAACAATCATTTGAGAAAATATTATTTGATTTACTAATTAAAGCAAAACTAGGATGAATATCGAGGTGAATTTCTTATAGATAATCGTGTTTTGTTTCATTTGGATATTGTTTAGCTCACTATTGAATTATGTTAAGTATTAATATTTAGCTCACTAATCTACAACAAAATATGAAATAAGTCTTCTAGTACAAGATTAACTCGTTATTATAAAAAAATTCATTACCTTGTTGTTCCATCAAAAAGGATCATTGTTGTTGGTGTTGTCTTCGTTATTAATAAGAATAGTTTCACGTCTACTATGAAATACTTGATTCGGAAACACAAGTTAGATGTGGTTTCCCTCTTTGAAACGCAGGTGTCAGGAGATAGGGCTAATGGGTGATGCAATAAACTAAACTGAGGCAGTCCCTTTGTTGTAGACGCTAGGGGTCGCTTCAGGGGCATGTATCTCCTTTGGGACCCGTTATCAGTCACTATGTCCATTGTTGATCATGATCCAAACTATATTTGGGTTTCCTAACGAAATATGATTATTAGTGCAACTTTTGTTTTTGCTACGCGCCTGCATCGACACATAGAAGAGTGAATTTCTGGGACAACATATCTCGACTGATTTCTTCCTCGCATGGGCCGACTTTCGTGGGAGGGGATTTTAATTGTATTCTCCAGATGGAGGAGCATACCCGGGGTTCGGGTGAACTACATAGAGACTCCCACCGTTTCTAGGAAATGATCATGTAGATTGGATTAGTGGACATGGCTTCTTGAGGCCTAGTTTCACATGGTTTAGGGATGAAAATCCGATGTCTTTCGTGGCTAAGCGTCTCGATCGGGTTCTCATGTCCATTAATGCGGTTTTTAGCTTGGCCGGAGGCAATGGTCCATCATCTTCCAGCTTTTTTCTTGGATCACTCCCCACATTTGTTATCTCCTATTTCGAGAAACCACGTTGATCCTTCACGGAGACCGTTTCGGTTCGAGGCAATGTGGTGTAAACACCCGACTTTGTGGAACTTGTTAAGAATGATTGGGTAGCTTCTAAACCGGATGATTCAAACCTTTGCATCCTCAAGTTGGTTTTGTTAGAATAGAATGCTACAATGTTTGGTAATGTCTTCGAGAGGAAAGCTAAGCTTGTGGATTTGCTCAGTGTGTTGCAAACAAGACTGCATGCCGCTCCAACCGATCAACTTATTACCGATAATGATATGGCTCAAAGAAATTTTGGAGGTTCTTTTACAAGAGGAAATTCATTGGCGTCAAAAGTCGAGGGAAGCTTGGCTCGTGAAGGAGACTGTAATACATCTTTCTTCCGTGCCTCAACTATGGTTCGTAGGAGAAGAAATTATGTTAATACCCTTCGGGATAATGATGATAATTCGGTGTCGAACCCGGGTGAGCTTGAGGCCTTAATGGTGGGGTAGTTTAGAAAATTTGTTCACTCTCCCTATGATGAACTCTTTCCTATTGACATCCAGTAGTAGAAAAAATACTTGTTGAGGCTCCTTTTTTAGGAGGCGGACCTAAAAAAAACGCCTCAAAAACGTCCTATGTTATCATATTTTCAGGTTTTTGAGGCAGAAAATTACTTTATACGCCTCAAATTTTTTTTATTGAGGCGGACATAATATTATACGCCTCAAAAAGTATCCGGAAAATTTTTCCCGAAAGATTTTATAGAGGCGGGCCAACAAGAGCCCGCCTCTAAAAGCATTTATTGAGGCGGGCCAACAAGAGCCCGCCTCTATAAGCATTTATTGAGGCGGGCCGAGAATGTCCGCCTCAATAAACCTTAAGCCTTCGGGCTGACTATTAGAGGCGGGCTAAAATGCCCGCCTCTTTTAACACCTGTTGAGGCGGGCCATACAACGCCCGCCTCTTTTAACACTTGTTGAGGCGGGCCGCTATACGCCCACCTCAACAAATCCCTTCTCATTTATGTGTAAAATTTTACAGACCCGCGGCTTTTATTTCCGCCATTACAGTTCGTTCCGCCATTCACTTTGTCTTCTTCGTCTTCTTCGTTCCGCCACTTCATCCTCTTCGTTCCGCTTGTGCGTCTCCGGTGGCAGCCTCTCCGCGCGCGTTCGCCCTCCTCTCCGCGCGTGCGTTATCCCTTCGTTCTCCCTTCGTCTTCGCGTTCTCGTTTTGTCTCTGCGCGCGTTCTCGTCTTTGCATTTTCGTCTTCGTCTTCGCTAGCCGGTAAGTATTCTATCTACCAACTTGTGCATTTAAGTGTTTAAATCTATCCTGAATTTGTGTATTTTTTGTGTTTATAGTTTGTGCATTCAAGGTGTTTGATGAAATGCCTCTATGAAAATATGAAAAATATACACCTAATTCATATACCATCTTTCACCCTAGTCAAATCAAAACAACTAATAGTAACAACTTGTGCATTTAAATGTTTAAATCTATCCCGAATTTGTGTATTTTTTGTGTTTATAGCTTGTGCCTTGAAGGTGTTTGATGAAATACCCCAATGAAAATATGAAAAGTATACACATAATTCATATACTATTTTTTGTGGTTATAGCTTGTGCATTGAAGGAGTTTATTGAGGCGTTGTCTTGAAGGATCGATATTGGATCAAGGTAATACTTCTACCCTAATTTCTTAGGCCCTTGGCGGGATAGATTTCATAATTTAGGCCCTTGGCGGGATAGTTGAGTTTGTATTTTTTCTTACTTAGTTGCGTATTATTATCTATTGAATTAGGCCCTTGGCGGGATATAATTCATAATTTAGGCCCTTGGCGGGATAGTTATTAGAAATGATATTAAATCTTCCTCTTTTTGCAAATATTACTAGAAATGAGTCGTCCTTGGATGTACGGTGACCATACTACGACACAATACTTGAGTGGGGTTGAGGAGTTTATTAGATGTGCTTTAGCACACCAACGAAGTACGAAAGCAGAAAAAATCTACTGTCCTTGCCGTGATTGTAAGAATATAAGGCGGTTAGATGATATTGATGAGAGATCATTTATTTCGTCGTGGTTTCAAAGAAGATTATCATGTTTGGTTTTGGCATGGTAAGAAAATACCTGATCATCCAAGTTCTAGTGTCAATGAGTTTGATGTTCGGGTAGACATTGATGATAGTGATGATGATATTACTGAGAATAATGAGATGGATGATGATGATGACCAAGAAGATGATGAAATAAATGGGATGATGGATGCGGTGAGAGATCACTTGAACGAACGATCTCAGATGTTCGAACAGGTATCAAAGGCTGCAGAGACTCCCTTGTATCATGGGTGTATAAAATTTAGCAAATTAGAGGCTGTGTTAGTACTTTACAACTTGAAATGTGCTTCTGGTTGGACTGATGGAAGTTTCAACACCTTATTGGAATGGTTAGGTGAATTTTTACCAGAAGGCAATGAGATGCCTATCTCTACTTATTACGCTAGAAAATTGATGTGTCCCTTAGGCTTAGATGTAGTCAATATAGATGCTTGCCCAAATGATTGTATGCTTTACAGAAATGAACATGAAAAATTGAATGAGTGTCCAAAGTGTGGTGCATCTCGTTACAAGCGTAAAGGGGTCAATTCGGCTAAGAGGGGGCCAGCAGCTAAGGTTATGTGGTATCTTTCAATAATACCTAGGTTTCAGCGTTTGTTTTCGATAAAGAAGAAAGCCAAAAATCTGAGATGGCATGCGGAAGGGAGAAAGAAAGATGGACAACTTAGACATCCTGTTGATTCTCCTCAATGGAGAAATATTGATAAGAAATATTCTGAATTTGGTGATGAGGTTAGGAATCTGAGACTTGCTTTATGTACAGATGGTGTGAGTCCGTATGGTACTCTAAGCAGCCAACATAGTACCTGGCCGATTCTTCTAGCGATTTATAATCTTCCTCCATGGTTGTGTATGAAGCGCAAGTATATCATGTTATCACTCCTCATCTTCGGGTCTAAGCAACCTGTGAATGACATAGATGTGTATCTTGCTCCACTTGTTGATGATTTGAAATTATTGTGGAATGAAGGTGTCCCAATGTTCGATGCATACACCAACTCAAACTTTACCTTGCGAGCTATGGTTTTTTGTACCATAAATGATTTTCCAGCATATGGAAACTTGTCTGGGTACAAAACCAAAGGAGAACAAGCATGCCCTATATGTGAAGAAGATATGAAACCCGCCTACTTGAGAAATTACAGGAAAAATGTGTATCTAGGGTACCGGAAGTTCCTTAGTCGATATCACCCTTACCGTAAAAAGAAGAAGGAGTTCAATGGGTACACCGAGGAAGGAGTAGCTCGTACACCTTTGACAAGATCACAGGTTTATGAACGGACTAAAAATGTTGACACTAAATATGGCAAGTGCTTGAAGTCCAAATCTAAAAAGAGTGTTTTATGGAAGAAAGTGTCTATACTATGGGATCTTCCTTAATGGTAAGATTTGTCGGTTAGGCATTGTCTCGATGTGATGCACATGAAAAGAATGTTAGTGATGCCATAATTGGGACTTTGCTAAATATATTCAGAAAGACGAAAGACAATCAGAACGTTCGTTTTGATTTGAAGGAGAGGAATATTCGACCAGATTTGTGGCCGGTAGTAAAACCGGATGGTAAAAATACTTTTCTGCCTCCGGCCTGTTACACAATGTCAAGAAAGGAGAAAAAGGTGTTTTGGAAGTGCTTACATGGCATTAAGGTTCCATCGGGGTATTCGTCAAATGTAAAACGTCTAGTTTCTCTTTCAGACCTTCGGTTGATTGGTATGAAGTCTCATGATTGTCATGTATTGATTAATGTTTTCTTACCGATAGCACTTCGTGGGATATTGCCGAAACACGTGAGACATGTTATAATAAAACTGTGCGTCTTTTTCGGTTCGATATGTGCTAAGGTTATTGATCCGGAAATATTGGATGCTCTCCACGTTGATATTGTCGAACTTTGTGTCGATTTGAAATGTACTTTCCGCCGTATTTCTTTGATATAATGGTGCACTTAATTGTTCATTTGGTTCGAGAAATCAAGTTACGTCGTCCGGTATATTTAAGATGGATGTATCCTTTTGAGAGATTTTTTGGCAGTTTAAAGGACAAAGTAAAGAATCGGGCGAATCCAGAGGGTAGTATCATTCGTGGAGTCCTTCATGAAGAGATATCTCAATACGCAGCTGAGTTTTTGTCAAGGCTTCATCCAATAGGTCTTCCAAAATCTCGTCATACATGGAGGCTTGAAGGAGAGGAAGTAATTGGTAAAAATGTAATGTCTCCTCCATCTGAAAGGAAGATTAAGGCACATCTTTGTGTGTTGCAGTATCTTACAGAGGTGAATCCTTACATAGAAAAGCATTACACTGAATTGCAGCACAATAATCCGAAATTGAATGAAAGAGCTTTGATGCGGGAACATAATCGGACATTTGTTGATTGGTTTAAGAAGGAAGTAGCTGAGGAACTTAGGAAAGAACATGACGTTTCTGATACGGTCAAGTGGTTATCTCAGGGTCCTTGACTATGTGTTCGGTCTTACGAAGGATATGATATCAATGGGTTCACATTCTACACTAGAAGACAAGATGAAAAGAGTGTGGTGCAGAATAGTGGAGTGAAGGTTATTGCATCATCTAGGATCTATGCGAGCGCTAAGGACAAAAGACCGGTTGATGCGACACAATCTTATTATGGTGTTATCGAAGAAATTTGGGAGCTTGATTATAACAATTTTACAATCCCTGTTTGCAAGTGGATCAACAACCCTAACGGGGTGAAGCAAGATGAAATTTATACGGGTTTGACAATGGTAAACTTTGACCGATTAAGTGATAGTGACGAGCCATTCATCCTAGCATCACAAGCTAAGCAGATTTTTTATGTGGTAGACAATGTTGATCCTAGATGGCGTGCAGTTGTCCAAGGTAAAAGACATATTCTTGGTATTGATGATGTTGTGGATGAATATGAGTATGACGAGTATGATGATACACCCTTGTTATCAACTGTTGTTCAACCATTACCCGAGGAGGAAGATATAAATAATACTAATCATATCTGGACAGATCATAGGGAGGGAATATGGGTTTCAAATCACGAATTAATAAGATGAGGTGGAACCATATACTAACCATTAGCCTGTTTTTTTATATCTACTCATGAAATCATGATCTAATTATTTTTTGTTTACTTTGTTGTAGGAATTCTAGCTTGGGATGGCTGATGAAAGAGAAAATGCTATTTGTCCTACCCAAGGTGATCCCGAATCACAAGGTGTTAGCGCAATTACACAGATTCATAAAGGGCGTGGTCCGTCAAAAGGTGTTCAAGTAAAACAGCCTATGCACCTTGAGTATAATGCGTTTAATGTCCCAGATGGCAAATGGTAAAAACAATATAGAAAGCAAGTTGGGAGTTGTGCTCAAAGAATAAATATTAACGTGAAAGAATACCGAAAGATAGATGAGCAGACGAGGCAAGGGTTTTGGGAGGAGACCAAGGTATAATGTCTTTTTAAATTACACCTTGAATATATACTATATTAACTATCATTAACTTATTGTACAAATTCACAGCTTATGTTCCACATCATTGATGATGTGGCTAAATCAAGGGAAAAATATTTCCATTCATGTGTGGCAAAACGCTTAAGAGATTTTAGGAGCAAGTTGGTAGCTCGATGGATAACTAAGACGTTCAAGTTGTCGAAGTATTCTAGAAACAAGATGCCTTGGGATGTCTACCACCATATTTCAGAGGCTGATTGGTTAGCTTTTGTTCAAGAATATCACAAGCCAGAGTCATTGGTAATAATGTTATTTCCTTTTAGTGCTACTTCGTTATAGGCCAGAGTCATTGATAATAATGTTTCTAACTCATTGGTGATAATGCTCTTGACTTTTGACAGGCTCGTAGTGCGAAAGCAAAGGCAAGTGCCGCCCAGAACAAGAATCCTCATCTTACCGGCCAGGCGGGTTATATTAGAAAACGTCATGAGTGGATAAAAGAAGGACGACTTCCAGGAGAAGCAGCTATATCCCTGTCAAGTAGCTCCTCAGTGAACTCATCGGTTCCTAGAGCTAGAAAATACAGATCAAAGGAATGGGTTTTGGCTCATCAAGTTCGAACTGCGGATGGAAAGTGGGAAGTTAGCCCGAATGATAAGGATGCCGTAGAAATTGCAAGAAAAGTTGTAAGTAGTGCTTTGCAATGAATATTTACTTAAATTTACTTGTAAATATGAACTAATTTATACTTTTCTAATTGGCATCATAGGAGGAGTATAACGAAGAAGAAGAAAAAGGAAACCTTACGTTTGAGGATGATGAGGATGCCCTCACTAAAGCCATTGGGAAAAAAAGATCATCGTGGTCGTGTCAAGGCAATAGGTGGAACTGTGGGTTATAGAGTTGCTTTCGGTCCAAGAGAACGACAAAGAAGATGTTCTAGTGAAGCTTCTTCAGATCTAATCGAATCGATCAGACCTGAAGTTAGAAAGGAGTTTGAAGGTGAGTTAGATAAAAGGGTGGATGAGACCCTACAAAAGCATATAAGCTCCATGTTACACATAAATCAACCACACTTCACTTCTACTAATGATCTTGAACCTAATGTTGATGCACCCTATACCACTTGTCCTGATTCCACACCGCAACCATGTGAGCTGAAGGTATGACTGATGCAACAATTTTATCATGAAATCTTTATGTCCAAATACCTCTTATAACATGAATTAAAATACCTCTTATGCAGGAAAGGACTCCATGCCATCTTTCCCTTGAGGATAAAAATTCTGGTAACAAAGTGCTCGTATCGGATGGTATGGTACAACCCACAAATGATGCATCGTCCCAACACTTTACACCGATGAAGCCTGATCACTACAAAGTCCAAGTTGATTTTGATTATGATGGACATCATGATGATATTCTTCCGGTGCCTACGGGTGATGGTTTCACTAACTTAGGCGGTGCTCAGGGCAGCTTCGTGCAATGGCCGATCCGCTTAGTGATTTTCAAAGACGACGAGGTAAGAAGTCCAAGTCATTTCTCTAACTTAGGCGGTGCCTAAGGGTGATGGTTTCACTTACTCACTCGTGCTCATCTATAATTCAAATATATATAGGACTATACTACTCCACGCCCAACAAAGAAGTCCAAGTCATTTCTCTCGAAAAAGGTGGATGACAGCGCCAAAAATACAAAGGTAATTCAATTTAGGCCCTTGGCGGGATAGTTGCATATTATTATCTATTTAGGCCCTTGGCGGGGTAGAATTCATAATTTAGGCCCTTGGCGGGATAGATTTCATAAATTAGGCCCTTGGCGGGATAGTTATATTGAATGATATTACATCTTCCTTGTTTGTACTCAATGAGTCTCAGTCCAACAAAGAAGTGGTTGGTAGCTGTGATCGAAAAACGGAAGAATCAACTGCAAAAAGAAAGAAAGAAGAAAACGAAGCAATTCAAGGTCATGGCCAATCGTGTAAGTGGTTGCAATTTGTTATGTCTTCGGCGCCAGGAGATATATATGATAATACTCCTATCCCATTGGATGCCTCAACATTGGAATTATGTGAAAGATCAAGAAACATATGTCACTGCATCCGATGTAGAAGAATTCCTTAAGGGGGATTGCTTAAACATTTCGGTGATTCAAGTCTACATGATGTAAATATTAATCTTTATCTTTTAATTGTCAACTATTAATCTTAATCTTGTACTGTAATTGTTCAACTATCATTCTTAATTGTTTTTCCTTTAAATGTGCAGGTATTTATTGGACAATCACACATATGCATTTGAAAATTCTGGAATTGGATTCATCTGTCCTGAGATGATGTCAAGCACTAGAATCAAGGCCGAACCATCTGTTCCAGCAACTTACTTGCAACGTGTATTCAATGCTAACAGTGCCAAATTGTTTTTGCTCCCATATAATCAAGAGTAAGTGTTTTCAATAAGTTTCATATATAATTAGTATTTTAAGCAATCATTAATTTTTATCAATTTACGTTTAAATGATGCAGCAATCATTGGATTCTGTACGTGATAGACATATTTAAAGGATAGGTCTATCTTTTCGATTCTCTGAAAGGTCCAGGCAGCAAAACGACTGATGCATCTCGAGTCCTGAATTTGTAAGATATTTTCCTTATGAATTAGTTTTTTTGGAATACTAACAATATCATTTTCATGACTGTATTGGGTGGATTTTCTAGGGCATTTCAAGTGTTTAGGTATCAAGATGGATAGTGCAATAAATCATTGGGAAAACGTAAGATGTTTAGAGTCATTGATATAAAGGTACATATAAAATTTTAAACGCTAGCTTTAGGTTTGTTTATCTATAATTGAAAGCCTTGTATCTAGCTAAGACAACCTCCTTATATTGTGTAATTAGTGCGCTCAACAAAGCGGCGGAACCGAGTGTGGCTATTATGTCATGAAGTTCATGTTAGAGATAGTCACGGGATTCGATGACTCTGATGATTACCGACTAGATAAGGTATGTAACTAATTAACTATACATTGATGTATTTGAGTTTTTTATCAATAATTTCTGTGTTTCTTATGAAGCTATATACTAAGAGGACGACATCATATACTGTTGAAGAAATGGATGTAGTTCGTGAGTAATGGGCACAATATTTTACATCGAAGTATCTATCATCGGATTAAACTTATTCGTACTTGTCATATATATATGTAAACTGTTGTTGAGAATTGTTGGAAATAACACGTTACCAAAGTAGAAAATACGTGTTTTGATCAGCTATTGTCTTTTGTCTCTAAGGTTCATTAAGCCTTAGATGCGCTTCACTAGTATTGAATTGCGCTTTCGATACTTGAGATGCGCTTGACCAATGTAGGACACTTAGTAATGAATTTACTAATGTCCTTTAAGTGCGGAAGTGGTCACACGACAATAAAGCGCGCTTTAAGTTATTAAAGCGCACTTCTATTTGCACACAACACAAGAGTTTTTTCCAAGGTGAGAACCCTAAGCCACTAATTGACTCGGGATAAAACTCACCACTAATTTTGTATTGATTGAATAGGGTTACAATCTCTTGCTTCAACACGAGAAGCTCACTTGTAAGCTTTCTCCTCACAATACAACCAATCAGCTCAAGAACAAATGGCTCTACACTCTCTCTGAATACAAACCTGAGTAATCAATCTAAGCACGCCTAGCTTTCCCTATGAACTACTCACTTTGTATTACAGCTTCGAAATCCCTCTGATCCCCCCTGTCTTTAGAGTGAATGCTATAGTCCTCTATTTATACAAAAACCTTAAGCTACCCTTGCTTAATTCCTTGTAACAAACTAGAAGACTAAGCAATAGCCACCTCATCAATCCGTGTGCCTTGATCACTTCACCAGAATTAATCAACGGCTTGGAGTGATTTGGTTTTGTTCTCCATGTGTTGATCCACGCCACATAAGCAATCCGTGTGCTTTAAGCTCTAACAAACTCTTGCCACGCTGGCGATCCCTGGAGTAGCGTCCCAAAGAGTGTGAAGTTCTTCTAGCACCTTCCTGTGCACGCAACTTGCACTCTCCCGCTTTACCAGCCTTCGAAGCGTCTAGATTTGTTCTCCTGTGCTCTGGCACACCCTAAGCTTCAGCGGAACCTCGTGATCAACTTTCTCCTTTTGCTTCAAGCGCATCTTCAATGGCTTAGAAGCACGCCTACACTCACATCTGTACGTTGACAGGATTTATTGAAACACCGTTTTGCGAAACTTGATTTCTCCGCTTGGTGTTAAGCGCGACTGTGACCAGTCAAGCGCATCTCTAAGTGACTTAAGCGCATCCTTACAAGTATGGAAATGACCTGGAAGGCTTAAAAACACTAAGAGATTAAACATATTAGTTTGTTATCATCAAAACACAGAGAAATACATTGAGCTTTAATATTCCTACCAAAGCTCAACTAACAATTTCCCCCTTTTTGATGATGACAAACTATATAACAGGTAAGCTCATATACTTTCATTAGTGATGAAATTGAAGACAACAAACATCAATTTAATCATATACACAGATTCGGAAATAGGTCGAAGTATCTTACCAAGTACCTTATCGACAGATTTTGAATTCCCCCTAAGTTCAAGCACGGTCTCAAACTTCCCCCTTAATCAAAGAAGGATGTACCTGTTTTCTTCCCCCTTTTGACATCATCGAAAAATTCAAGCATAATCATACAGTCGGAAAGTTAGCAGGTGCGCTTCTCTAGGTTAAGATCAAAACAATACTGAGATAGTGAAAAAAATCAAACAGAGAAGGCAAAGAAAATATCACATTAGCATGACTCTCAGAGATATAAAAGTCAAGTGCATGCTTAGTAATTTCCAAACTGCCAAAAGTAGGGTCGGAATACTAGGGAGACTAGTTCAGAATACAAATAAACATAGTAGAGAGTAAGAAGCCCAGCAAATACGCTTTATAAGCGCAACCACCACACACAAACAACAAAGTCGTTAATCAACTAGAGAACTTCATCACATGCGCTGATTCTTGTTGGTCCGCTCTGTGAGTGGGGAGATGCATGGGAGAGACAAATGTATCACATTGAGACAAACATGAAGGTCAACAAACCTGGAGGGGGTGGCGACTTTTATGTTTAAGCGCAACCTTTTCCCTTACCAGAAGTACATAACAACGTCTCTAGATGTGCTTTCTTCTTGGGAGATTTGATGAAGTCTCTTCGCCCTGTGCATGAAGCACAATCAGCGATAATCGTGGCCACAGTACCTTTATGATCACCAAACTGAGAAAGGTTCTGAGCCACAAGCTCTTGGTCGACGGCAAGAAGCTTGAATATGATAGTGATGAAGCTCAATGTCGAATGTAACTATCTTCGTGTATGTATGTGATGTCCAGTGTCAAACTTACCAGCCACTATGCAGATAGTAAAATGAACGGGAAATGCACATTTCAAGTTGGGGACATTACAGCATTCAATCACTCAAGTAATATGTAATCGTATGTGCATATACACGTAGCATGGTAATTGAGGCTTTTTGTCACCAAATGAATACTTCTCTAATGTAGAGCTCAATAAAGGACGAGAAAAGCGTTACATCTAGTCAGGCTAGGGACACCTATGCAATGGATCATTTCTTAGGCATGTAATATGGGTAGAAGACGATCACCATTGTCACGTTTTTGGCAATGAAGAGCATGCAATGACTGAGATTATATCAAATCGAGCTAAACTAGGAAGATACCTTAGAAGCGCAATCCGTTTGATAAACAACTACACAGAATGAGATGATTTAATCATTTAAGCGCATGCTACTAAAGTTCAAACATTGATATTATGCTTGCTAGTTCTAGTCAAATAGAAGAATACTTACAGTGCCATTGCCTTTAAGCTAATGGAGTTGCACGAAACCGAATTGAACCTGGAAGTTTAAGAAAGTCTATCGGTCAAGCGCTTGTGTAGGATATTCGCTATTTTCCCTTCTGAAGATAAATAGTCAAGCTTGATGATCTTGCGCTTCAAATGATCACATAGAAAGTGTACACCGAGATATAAGCATGAATGGTGTACTGGTATGTCTCGTGATCTTTTCTTGCCTTTTGCCCTGAAGAAGTCTTGTGCTTCTTCTTTATGTTGAAATGAGAGTAGCCGTAGTGGATCGCTCATTACAAACAATCGCTAAACATGAATCTTCTACTCTTCATTTCATTCTGCATAGAAAAAGATCAATTTCTATGTTCCCTACGAAGCGCACGCTTCGTGGGAACATTGTCCATAGCTATTGACTCGCTTGTTTTATGAACAGGCTCATAATAGCTAGGATCATTAAGATCAAGCACGATATGAGGTCGCGCTTTACGAAGCGCATCTCTGTGCTTTGAAGCGCAACCGTTGTCAACATGTGAACGTTGATAACGTTGACGCTTGCCCTTGGATTTAGCCATCGGCTTATAGGGCTTAGTTGGGGTATGCGCTTGTTTCTTATACAAATGATGCGCTTTTGCCCCACGAAACCACTCTTTGGTTTCTGAAGGTTGTTCCTCAAGTACCTTAATCCTACTCTTTAAATGAGAGTTTTCACTCTTGTAAGCAGTAAGGTCTTGTTCAAGTGATTTGATCTTAGAAGATATTTCACTTGCTTGAGGAGGAATGGAGGAAGAGGAAGATTCCTGGGGGTCATAACCCAATCCAGGTCTAGCTTTAACAAAGCCGGTTTGAGAAACAGGCTTTGTTTCCACTAACTTTGTAAGAACATCAAGCTTTGATATGATCTGATCAAGCTTAACATCTTTGGTTGAGACAGAGTTACCTTCTAACCCTTTACCATGACAAAGTTCACAAGATTTAGAAGGGAGTGTGTTTTTGTCATGTAAATGTTTAGAAAGCTCAACCAGTTCTTCCTTAGCATTATCTAGTTCAACAAGCCGTGCTCTAGCATCAGTTGCTAGAGACTTATGTTGAACCATAAGCTCTTTTAGAAGGAGGACAAGATTGCGCTTGGGAAGAATATCAAGGTTCAGGTCATTTACCTCAATCTCAGATCCAGAGTCTGAGTCAGATGCGGCGCCAGCCATTAAGCATAAATCAGGTTGCGCTCCATCGTCCAAATCATCATCAGATTCTCCCCAAAGTGTGACGAAGGCTTGTTTAGGAGGGGGCTGTTGTTCGGTGGGGCTTGCGCTTGGATTCACCTTTAGATGAGGACATGCTTTAGCGAGATGTCCCTTTTCGTTGCAGTTGAAACAGGTGAACTCCTTGGGGTCGCGCTGCTTGTAGGTAGGATCGCGCCGATTCAAACCACCCTGCTTCTTGAAGAATTTCTTCACAACCTTAGTCATCATAGCGACGTCCTTATCATCATCTTCTTCTCCTTCTTCATCATTTTCAAGCTTTTGGAGTACACGTGAAAGCTTGAGCGCTATCCCTCTTGTTTCTTGGTTTGAGTGCTTTTCCTCGTTGTTCTTGATTTCCTGCACTTTAAATTTACCTGCAAGAACAGAGATAGGCAAATCTCGGGTTTCCTTGGACTGAAGAAGAATTTGCTTGAGGGTTGTATACTTTGAGTTCACTCCATGAATGAACGCCATAGAATACTCCCAAGCTTTCTTCTCCATTCCAGCAGAAAGCATCTTGTCATACAGGATTTGACACCGAGAATGATAATCAGAGACGAGCTCATTTTCCCCCATTCGAATGGAGCAAAACTCGCGATTAAGCTCAAAGATACGGTTGTCCTTCATATCATCACTGCCAGAGTGCATGTTTATAATAGCTTTCCACATAGCTTGAGCAGTGGGAAGGGACATTACCTTGTCTATATCTTTCCGTGAAAGAGCATTAAGAATGAGCTGTCGCGCTTTAGCATTCTTCTCCATAAGTTGGTACTCTTTTGCTTCCCATTTTGAGTCATCCGTCTCGGAGATCTTCTCATCACCCTTTTCAATAATCTTCCAGCACTGATAGTCGGTTTGCTGGATGTAGTTCTTCGTCATAGTGAGCCACCATTCAAGTTCGCCTTCAATAAGGACATGGGGCTTGGCGAGAGAAATACCGAGGTTGAAGCTGGCCATTGTTCTAGACTTGAGAATCCTTTTGAACCTGTAAAAGGATTAGTGCAAATAGGCAAACCTGGTGCTCTGATACCAATTGTTGGAAATAACACGTTACCAAAGTAGAAAATACGTGTTTTGATCAGTTATTGTCTTTTGTCTCTAAGGTTCATTAAGCCTTAGATGCGCTTCACTAGTATTGAATTGCGCTTTCGATACTTGAGATGCGCTTGACCAATGTAGGACACTTAGTAATGAATTTACCTAATGTCCTTTAAGTGCGGAAGTGGTCACACGACAATAAAGCGCGCTTTAAGTTATTAAAGCGCACTTCTATTTGCACACAACACAAGAGTTTTTTCCAAGGTGAGAACCCTAAGCCACTAATTGACTCGGGATAAAACTCACCACTAATTTTGTATTGATTGAATAGGGTTACAATCTCTTGCTTCAACACGAGAAGCTCACTTGTAAGCTTTCTCCTCACAATACAACCAATCAGCTCAAGAACAAATGGCCCTACACTCTCTCTGAATACAAACCTGAGTAATCAATCTAAGCACCCCTAGCTTTCCCTATGAACTACTCACTTTGTATTACAGCTTCGAAATCCCTCTGATCCCCCCTGTCTTTAGAGTGAATGCTATAGTCCTCTATTTATACAAAAACCTTAAGCTACCCTTGCTTAATTCCTTGTAACAAACTAGAAGACTAAGCAATAGCCACCTCACCAATCCGTGTGCCTTGATCACTTCACCAGAATTAATCAACGGCTTGGAGTGATTTGGTTTTGTTCTCCATGTGTTGATCCACGCCACATAAGCAATCCGTGTGCTTTAAGCTCTAACAAACTCTTGCCACGCTGGCGATCCCTGGAGTAGCGTCCCAAAGAGTGTGAAGTTCTTCTCGCACCTTCCTGTGCACGCAACTTGCACTCTCCCGCTTTACCAGCCTTCGAAGCGTCTAGATTTGTTCTCCTGTGCTCTGGCACACCCTAAGCTTCAGCGGAACCTCGTGATCAACTTTCTCCTTTTGCTTCAAGCGCATCTTCAATGGCTTAGAAGCACGCCTACACTCACATCTGTACGTTGACAGGATTTATTGAAACACCGTTTTGCGAAACTTGATTTCTCCGCTTGGTGTTAAGCGCGACTGTGACCAGTCAAGCGCATCTCTAAGTGACTTAAGCGCATCCTTACAAGTATGGCAATGACCTGGAAGGCTTAAAAACACTAAGAGATTAAACATATTAGTTTGTTATCATCAAAACACAGAGAAATACATTGAGCTTTAATATTCCTACCAAAGCTCAACTAACAAGAACTTAACTATACTCTGGTCAAACCTGTTGTGTTGTTGTACATTATTCTATAAATTTGTGTGTGGTTATTTCAACCGATAAATAAGGTAGGGGCAGCTTGCTGTTTTGTTCGAACTGGGCTCTTTTTTCCTATTTTTAGAGGCGGGCATCCATAAGCCCGCCTCTAAAAGAACTTGTTGAGGCGGTCCTTCTTAAGCTCGTCTCAACAAGTGATACCAGGCCCGAGCACTTTTAGAGGCGGGCTTACGGATGCCCGCCTCTAAAAGCACTTGTTGAGGCGGGCTTATGTAGGCCCGCCTCAACAAGTGTGGAATTTTAGAGGCGGGCATCCGTATACCCGCCTCTAAAAGATGTTGTTGAGGCATATAATAAGCCCGCCCGCCTCAACAAGTGCCACATAGGGCACTTGTTGAGGCACTTTTAGAGGCGGGCTTTGTTAGGCCCGCCTCTAAAAGTGTCTTTTTTGAGGCGTATTTAGCCCGCCTCTAAAAGTGTTCCCACTTGTTGCAACCCCCTTATTAGAAGCGAATGGTGTACGCCTCAACAAGTGTCAAAATACCCGCCGAAAAAAGGGTTTATTCCACTAGTGACCCCTCATAATCTATTTTCGAGGCTTGAACCCTCTCTTTGGGCAACCATCAACGCGGATTTTTCTAAGGAGGAGGTTCTTGTGGCGGTTAAAGGCATGGGGGTTTTAAATCCCCGGGCCCCGATGGATTGCAAACCCATCTTTTATCACAAATGTTGGAATATCGTGGTGGCGTCGGTTGTGGATTTATTTTCCACATTCATCTCCACGTTGTTCTTCCACCGGCCACTAATGACACGTTCCTTTCTCTTATCCCTAAGAAGGATAAAACCGGAAAAGGTCAACTTCTTCCGCCCTATTTCTCTTTGCTATGTTCTTTATAAAATTACGACTAAGTGTTTTACTAACCGTTTACAAAAAATTATCTCACATCTTGTTAGTCCTACCCAAAGTAGCGTCATACCAGGGCGGATTATCAATGATAACATTGTTCTTGCGCAAGATATTGTTCACACGCTTAATAGGAAGCAAGGAAATAGCGGCTATTTAATTATGAAGATTGACCTTGAGAAGGCGTATGACCGTATCCGTTGATATTTCGTGGTGGACACTGTCATTGATGCGAGTTTCTTCAATTCATGAGTTAGGTAGGCGTCAGAGTGCATATCCACCTTTACATTGCGTGTTCTTCGGAATGGGGAAGATATGGAGGCGTTCTGTCCCTCGAGAGGCATTAGACAAGGTGATGTCATCTCTCTTTACCTTTTCGTCCTATGGCTTGAGAGGTTGAGGCAATTGATGAAGCGTCCCTTAGAACCCATGCTTGGAAACCGGTTTTTGTTTAAAGGGGTGGCCCTCCTCTTACCCATATCATATTTATGGATGACATCCTCCTCATTGGGGAAGCATTGGTGCACCAAGTGATCGAGATGAAGAGATTACTTGACCTTTTTGTCGTTCACTTGGTCAAAAGGTTAGCCTCTCCAAATCTCGTATTTTTTACTTCCCCTAATTTTCCTTTTATTCTTCGTAGGGATATTGCTATAGCTAGTGGTATGAGCGTCATGGAGGACCTCCGTATCTACCTCGGTGTCCCATTACTCCACAAAGCTATAGGAGTTGATACCTTCAAGGCCGCTTCTTGAGAAGGTGAAAGCCAAACTTAGCGGATGGGAGGACGAAGTATTTGAGCTTTGTCAGTAGAGTCACACACTCACAAAATTGGTGATTCATTCAATCCCGGTTTACTCGATGGTGACGCTCCATTCCCCCGACAAGCTTTGCAAGAAGTTTGACCAAATTACTAGCACATTCATTTGGGGTGGAGCAGAGAATGCGCGAAGAATGCATCTTGTTAGTTGGGAGGAATTAGTAAACCAATGGAGCTTGGTGGTTTGGGGATTAAAAGAATGGGGGATCTTAACCTAGCCCTCAATGGAAAACTTTCTTGGCTCTTCATTCATGCTAGGGAAGATTTGTGGCTAGTCATCCTTGCAAAATATGTTCGTGCATCTCTCCTTGAGTGTAGCGCCCCATCTCCCCCTTGGCGTGCGATTAAGAAGGTTTTTCGCATCGATTCCAAAGGTGCTAAGTGGATTCTAGGCAATGGTCGTCGCATTCGGTTTTGGTCAGACATTTGGATTGGGAGTAAGCCTTTGAAGTAGCTGAGTTTGTGTGATGAAGCACGGAGGAGCTGTTTCATACCGCCTATCAGTACTAGAGAAAGGAGACGGGGTGGAGGTGGTCGGTCTTTATGTGTAGACTTCCGGAGAAGATGATCATTTCCATCGTTTCTTTGTAGATTGTGGACGAGGACAATCGGGAAGACTTTCTTTCGTGGACCGCCACCTCAGATGGTATCTTCTTGGTGGGATACTCTTACCGACTCATTCACACCCAATGTACGGAAATGAACATTGACTGTCATATGTTTTCGTGTTTGTGGAAGTCCTTGGTGTAGGAACGAGCTAGGACTTTTGCTTCGTTTGCCACCCGGGGGGCGGTTATGACAAACCATGAGAGAGCTAGACAACATATGGCATCCTCGAGCGATTGTGCTCGTTGTGTTGGGGTGCCCGAGGATCTGCTTCACGTGCTCCGGGATTGCGTGGTTGCTAGTAGGGTTTGGACCGGCATTCGGGCGGGGCTTGCAGGGTCTTCTTTCTTCACCTCAGATTTTTCCGTTTGGATGAGGGACAACCTCACGACTTCAAAGAGGGGAGACCTCAACTAGTCGGAGTTATTCATCACGATATGGGATTTGTGGAAATGGAGGAACAAGTGAGTGTTCGATTGGGAAGAGTTTGGGTCAAACAAAGCGGATTTTATCAGAGTCAAAGTGGAATACTACGCACGAGTTGTTGCAACGAGGAGGCTTACGAATAGGAGTACGAGGGTGGAGATCCAGGTCCATTGCGAGTCCCCGGAGTCAGGATTGGTGACACTCAACACGGAAAGCGTTGTCAGAGATGGACGGGAGCGACATGTTGGGTTATTCGGGATCATCAAGGTAGGTGGATTGTGGGTTTTGTACATCGCAATGGTAGTTATTCGGTCTCTATGGCCAAGCTTTGGGGTATTTTTTTAGGTCTCTCATTGGCATGGAACAAAGAGTACAAGAGGGTTTACTTAGAAATAGACTCACATACTATGATCCTGTTTTTAATAAACATGTGAATAGTACCCACTCCCTCTCCAGCCTCATCGCCAAGGTGGGAGGCTCACTCCGTAGGGACTGGCTTTGCTAGTGTCATATTTACCGCGAGGCTAACAAGGTGGTAGACTTGTTAGATTTTCGAACTGTTGATTTTTGTTTAGGAGTTTCTGTGCTTTCCTCTCCGCCGGAGTTTGTTCGGGACGTTTTGATGGAAGACACTAGTGGACGGGCTACAACCGTTTTATTTTGTTGTAGCCCACATTATTTCTTTAATTAGCGTGTACAGTGGCTCCGTTCCTCTTTAAAAAAATCTTACAAACATACAAATCAATACTTTAATTACTAAAAGCTGAGGTTAAGTCCTCCAAATATCACCCTCCTATTGGTCCACCTCACAAATGAATTTAAAATAATAATTGAAATAATCTATTAAGTACTTGCCACATCATTATTAATTTAAAAAATTAAAAGATTATGATTGAAGATTGAGGATGATTATGAATATTTTTTTGTGTAATCATAAAAAAATTTATTTATAAATTGAGGATGATTATGAATATTTTTTTTTGTAATCACTATTTTCTATTTTATTAATAATTTAATTTATTATTTGATTCCTCCTTAATATTTGATTCTTACTTAGTATTTGATTATTTACTTAAAATTCGGAGCTACTTTTTGATTTAATCAAGCAACCACTTTCTTATTTACCAGATTAATTAGATAATTTATATAAATTATTAAAATTCTTCTCAATATAATGAAAATACACATAAATATAATATTATTTTCTTTTTCATATAGTCTTCTTCCATATACTCATTCCTTCTCATTTGCATTCTTCTCATCTCTAGCAATAACAATAAAAATATTATAATCACATACATTATTATATAATGTATAATTTATGAATTATATATACGACAGAAATATAAATGAAACAATTTTCAAATTTAGTTTCAACATAAATAAAAATTATCTAATCATATAAAGATTTTATTCATATAATAAGATTTAATTTTGGACTTTCTCTTGAAGCAGAAAGATAATCTCTAACGTATCAACCAAAAAATAATTAACAATAAAAAATAAATCTTGATAATATTATTTAAATTAATAATTTAAATGAATTCTGAGCTAGATCAGATATCTACTCTAACCACCTTAATAAGTCAATAATCAATACTTTAATTACTAAAGCTGAGGTTAAGTCCTTCAAATGTCATCCTCCTATTGGTCCACCTCACAAATGAATTTAAAACAATAATTAAAATTATCTATTAAATACTTGCCACATCATTATTAATTTAAAAACGACAATTTTTTTGGACGCATTTTTTTTACTTTCTAATGCAGCGCAGCAACCGACGGTTCCTACCACGTTATAACCGGCGGTTCCTCGCTGTTATTAACCGGCGGTAAGTAGCTGGCACGTACCGCCGGTTAGTAGCTGGCACCTACCGCCGGTTAAGAGCTGGCACGAACCGCCGGTTAGTCGACGTCGTAAACCGCCGATTTGGCACTGCCTTAAACCCTCGGTTCCGTGTATATGCCAATTGGCATACAATAAATCACTTTTGATTAGTTTTTTTACAATAGATAACACATATGTAGTCTTTTTAATTATATTTTGACAAAATATAATATATTTTACAAGCCTATATCATTATTAAGATACGTAACTATTTGATTTTGCTTACTATGGGCCTATAACCATTTTTCAATTCATTAAGGTGGATGTTGAGGTTTGTGAAATGAATATCATAGTTAAAATAAAGAACCAACACACATAACTAAAACGAGCAAATCCAACACTTGAAACCACAAAGTTCTTCACACTTAATGTCAACAACGACCAAAATATACACCAAATCCAAAACATAAACATATACAGAACAATTTCAAACAACTTCATGCTCATCAATGGTTTGGCCGGTTGTAGAAAGGGCGAAACTCTTCAACCGACTTCCTTACTGCCTCATATACCTCATCTACCCGCTCATATGGTGGTTGATCATCGTAAAATGGTAGAAGGTACTCGTGTACTCGGCCGACACTCTGCTTGACAAGTATAAAATATAGGATGTAGTAGAAAAAATAAATATTAAAAATCACAATTTAAGAATGAAAACTCATATTATTACCTGGTATGATCTCACATCAGGAGAAGTAATGTAAGGGTGTGTCCTTTCTAAAAACCAAGACATGTAAGGCTCCTCGGACTGTCATGGCACATTAACGGCAACACCTAATTCCTCGATGGATAAGGTATGCCATCCTTGAGAACTCCATATCCAATACCCTTGGTCATAGTCCAACTTGTATGCCAATGTCTTGGGTAGTCTATGAGCTCTAATATGATCAATCACCGGATTTGGGATCCGTTGCGTACGCCCAAATTGACGTGCCACCCGGTCTGGCATGTACGGCTCTGTGTGGTGCAACAATGTCAGGACCCCATGGAATAGGGAGGGACGTAATGCCGTGTTATTGAAGTCAAGATGACCGTATGACATCCAATCAACCTACGCATAACACAGAAATTGAATTAATTTAGCATTAAGTGTGATTAATTAGGTAATAATTGTAGGATAAAAATGTACTTACATCAAGAGCGGTCATCCTGTCGAGGATTACTCGATACCCCCTACTATTGACGGTCTCTCAGGATGGTACCATTTAGATGCCCATGGCTTTGGAGCATCCTAGCTCCATCCGGGTGATTGAAGAGGCCTGAAATGTGGAAAGTACTGATATATCCAAGCCTGTTATTATGGTCAAAAACAATTGAAAATTCATACATGGTTATAAGCATTTGTGAAATGAATATAATGTTTTGAAATAGAGTTTACTTGTGGAAGAGTATATCACATCAATACTTGTCGACACCTAGTCCGTGTACACTCGCCCAAGGACCGGTACAAGTGACATAGGATTCCCGTCCCCCAAGCTAATTTGTCAACCTTTTCTAGGGGGTTGATGTACTCGAAATACTTGAGATCGATCTTCTTTGATGACTTGTCAGGAAATATCATCGTCGACATCAAGAATATCAGATACGCCGTTGCCCTATCCGTTGAAGTCCACTTATGCACCTTCGACACGTCCTTCATCATGTCAAAAAATATATCGGACCGAATCATCCCCGATGGTGCAAGCTCTGGATCTATATTAAAGTACTCCAAAGCCTGTTGTACCAGGTATTCGTGCCTAGCCTTGTAGGTCCCTAAAAGATTAAGTTCTGAGCTAAATGCCATGCTATCACCAAAGATGGGCATATCAAGATTGAGATGAACGTCATGGAGAGTAACCGTCATCTCTCTAAATGGCAAGTGGAACGATCTTGTCTCCGGCTTCCAACGTTCGATGAACGCTTCTATCAACTTTATGTTGATATCTGTATACATCAAATCCAGTATGTGCCCAAAACAAGACACGTAGACAAATCCCCCCCCCCCCCCCCCCGATTTCTTCTTCGACAATTTCCATTTTAGGAGCATGTGATTTCGACGTTCAAAAGTCATAGTCTGTCTCTCCTACAATTTAAAAATACACATAATTATAGAAAAATAACTTATATAAAATCAATGACAATAGAAAAATTTAAAAAAATTACCTTGTTACGATATATGTCGTAAGCTACATGATTCTCAAACCCTATTAGCAATTCCGGGTTCATGGGTCCTCCGTCCACCCCTTGTAATAACTTAGGGATATATTGTTCATTTGATCTTCTTGGTCGCCTCCGAGACGAAGAAGCTTCCCTAGTATTCTCCTTTGCTCTCTCCTCAACCGGTGGTTCCTCCCTTTCACCTGGCCTCTCCGCCTCCCTCTCTTCTTCACTTCCATCTACCCTTTCCTCCTCCCTCTCAGCATGATCTTCTGGATCAACCTGTCCTCATTCAAAAATGGTAAAATGCATAAGTGAGTAATTTTGAATACATTTAGGTCATGATATAATAAGTTGTAAATAATATACTATTTAATAAAAGTTATCATTTGTCTAACCTCTATAATACGAATATGGGAAGATGTGCCTGTTACGTTGAGTAAATCAAAAGGCACTGAGTAATGATCGCCAGACTGTGAGACAAAATGTGGATTGGGAGATGAATACATGGGATGAGGAGGGTGAGGGATTTGATGCTGGAAAATGGGAGAAGGATAAGATGATTGACTCGGATAGTACTGTGGAGGGGGCGGGTAGTACCGTGGAGGAGGCGGGTAGTACTGTGTAGGGGGCGGGTAAAAGTGGCATGGAGGAGACTGGTAATGATGTTCAAGCGGTGGAGTCGAGTAATACTGACCCGGAGGAGACTGGTAATGCTGTGCAGGCGGTGGAGGAGTCGGGTAATATTGGCCAGGAGGAGACTGGTAGTAATGTGGAGGAGTAACACCTACAATATCCATAGCCTCCTCGTCCTATGAATCGGGCATAGAGGTGTTACTCTTCCTCTTTTTCGGCTTGTAGATAGGTATTCCAGCGGCCTGTTTTTTCTTCTTGTGATCCCGCAAGACAACACACCCCTCACGTGAATCGCGATCAACTATAGGGGTCTAGCCTATTGATGAAGGATCCATCATCTACCACAACATATATACAAATTAGGGTCATTCTCAACATATATATAAACAACATATCAACAACATATTACATTCATAAATTTCAAAACAAAATTTCTATACAAATTTCAACATATAAAGCAAAAACTTATTAACCAAATTTCAAACATATTAACAACATTTCTATACAAATTTAAGATATGTCTGTAAATTATTTTATGAAAAAGCAAAAACTTATATAAAAATACAACAACATGCATATAAACAACAACATATTGCAAACATATTAACAACATACAACAATATGTATATAAACAACAACATATTAACAACATATCAACATATAAACAACATTTATAACATCATAAGAACATATCTACGAACCGCCGGTTAAGACCAGCTATCAACCGCCGGTTAGAAGAGGCTATAAACCGCCGGTTACCAGTACCTCCTAACCGCCGGTAACGGACAGCCAGTAACCACCGGTAGCCCCTTATGGCCTAAATTAAGCAATTTTGTGAAGAAAAAAACAGATCTACAAACAATAATCTAGTTCAATCCAAAATTTCCCAGTTTTTGTGAACAAAAAAATACTAGATCTACATATATATATAGCACAATTACATGGAAAAAACTCAAAAAAGGGGAAATAAATTAAAATCATACCTTAATGAAGTTGTTTTTGTCTAGAATTGAGAAAAATGGGAGGATTTAGCTTCTCCTAGGTAAGGAAGGTGTAAACTGGCGGTATTAGAGAGAATGGGAATTGAAATGTGGCTAGGGTTGAGGAGGAAGAAAAGAAGTGTTGCTTTTAAGCCCACAAATTTTTCTGACGGAACCGCCAGTTTGTAAGGGGTAGGAACCGCTGGTTGTTAGGCGCGAGTAACCCCTGGTTATTACGCAGTAGTAAGTGCCGGTTACTACGTGTTAATAACTTAGTCCACATTTCATAATTAGTTAATGTAGTACTAGAAGTTGATTCTTAAGAAAATTTTGTAGATATAGTTATTAGAAAATTCTATACAAATTATTAGATGACTTAATCCACATTTCATTTTATATTATAGTTGTTACATATTTCATGTTTACATGTTTCCATAGTTAGTTAATGTAGTACTAGAAGATGATTCTTAAGAAATTTTGTAAATATTGTTATTAGAAAATTCTATACAAATTATTAGATGACTTAGTTCACACATGTCATTTTAACATATTAGTGAAGTCAGAAAATTCTATACTAATAGTAGTGAAGTCTTATATTTCGCAGTTTAATAATTCTTCGCATCTTGGTGACTTTGGTTACTCATACAATGTTCAAGAACCACCGAGACATTCATCCTATGTAGGGGAATACGGGTATAGTTACAACGTTCAAGAACCTCAAAGACATTCATCATATGTAGGTAATCCTGGGCAACCCGATGAACCATTTGTCGGGTCTTTTAGTGAGTACATGCAACATACGATAGGAGTGATGTTGGTGGTTCTCAACCGGATGACGATATTCAATTTGTTGCAAAAAAAGTGTTATATAAAATCAAAATATACCGAAACACGGTGACTGACCTTAACATTCATCTCGATATACTATATAGTTAATAAAAATGACTAATAAACTTATTGAAAATTGTTAGTGTTATAGCCTAGTAAATTACATTGCTCTCTATATGGTTAAGGAAAGATGAAACCACATCGATATCATCTCGATAATGCTATAGGCTAGTAAACATTTCATTTTTTATTAAAATATAATATAAAAGACTATATATGTCTTATATCTTGTAATAAACTTATTGAAAATTGATTAATTGAAGCCAATTGGAATATAACGTGAACTGGCGGTTATTGACGTGCAATAACTGGCGGTTAGTATAGTCCAGGAACCGGCGGTGGGTATAGTACAGGAACCGGCGATTTGTATAGCCCAGGAACCGGCGGTTAGTGGACCGGCGATTTCTTAGTTGCGTTATAAAGCAAAAAAAGCTGCGTCAATTAGCAACACCCTTTAAAAAACTTAAAAGATTATGTTTGAAGATTGGAGATGATTATGAACAAAACAATTTGTAATCATTATTTTTTTATTTTTAAATTTTGGTATTTTAAATTTGAGGATGATTATGAATAAATATTTTTTTTACTCCTTATTTTCTATTTTATTAATAACTTAATTTATTATTTGATTCCTCCTTAGTATTTGATTCTTCATTAGTGTTTGATTATTTACTTAAAATTCAGAGCTACTTTTTGATTTAATCAAGCAACTACTTTCTTATTTACATGATTAATTAGATAATTTACATAAATTATTAAAATTCTTCTCAATATAATGAAAATACACATAAATATAATATTATTTTCTTTCTCATATAGTCTCTTTCAATATATCCATTCCTTCTCATTTGCATTCTTATCACCTCTAGCAATACCAATAAAAATATTATAATCACGTACACTATTATATTATGTATTGATTCCTGAACTATATGTAGGGCAAAAATATAAATGAAACAATTTCCAAATTTAGTTTCAATATAATAAAGATTATCTAATCATATTAAGATTTTAATCACATAATAGGATTTAATTTTGGATTTTCTATTGAAGCACCAAGATAATCTCTAACCTATCAACCAAAATATAATTGACAATAAAAAACAAATCCTAATAATATTATTTAAATTAGTAATTTAAATGAATTATGATCTAGATCAAATATCTACTCTAACCACCCTAATAAGTGAATAATATCACTGATCTTTCGGAGAATTCTTCAACAACGATCCTTCAAAAATAACCACTTCAATAGAGTTCGGATATGCAATTAATAAACTATTTTGTTTAAAAACCCAATAAAATAGGGTATACTAGGCGTAGCTTCCATCTTATATAATACACAACTCTTCTTCAAGGTTTATGCAAGCATAGAATTAGTGTTCATTCTATGCTTTTAGTTCATATCAAAATATTAGTTGCATGTTATGCAAGAAATATCCATTCTTTTAAAGACTATACTTCATTGATGAAGAGGTTAGCATCATTTGTTATATTAACAATGTCATTTTTCTCCTGAAATAATATAACATTATAATTTTTGATGATATAGGGAAACCAAATTCAAGTGTGGATCAATAATTTTGAAAGTATAGTAATATACACCATAACAAATTTCATGCTGGTAATTTTTTTTATATTGTACACTTCATTCAATCATTTGAATTACTGTATTAATAACTAACGATATCACACAATGGATACCAAAGTGAGAGGTGACAACAATGTTCAATGGAAAATGGACATAAAGCTCGTGTTTTTTATTAATCAATATCTAATTACTAAAACTGAGGTTAGCTCTGCCATTTGTCAACCATTCATTGGTGCACATCAATAATGTATTTAAAAAAATAATTTCTTGCTTTTAGCATTTGGTGCCAGTCATTTATTTATGAAATTATTTAAGATTAACTAAACAAAATCAGAACATAAAATCATTAATACCTATTTACTAAGGCTAAGGTTAGTTTTGCCATTTGTCAACCATTTATTATTGTACAATAATAATATATTTTAAAAAATCATTATTAACTTCTAGCATTTGGTGCCACATCAACAAGTCATTTATTTATGAAATTATATAAAATTAATTAAACGAAATTAGAATATAAAAATATCCAATTACTAAAACTAAGGTTAGCTCTGCCATTTATTAACCATTCATTAGTCCACGTAACACAATGTATTTTAAAAATCAATTATTAACTTCTATAATTAAGTGGCACATCAACAAGTCATTTATGAAATTAATTAAAAAAATCAGACCTTAAAAATATTAATTTCTAATTACTAAAGTTTAAGTTTACTCAACCATATGTCATTGTGTCAATCATCCGTTGATCCATATCAACATTGTAATAAAATCATTTATTTTTTGCACCTATTAAGTGTAGCCATGTCATCGCAGCTTTAACGTAATTAATGACTACCTTTCAAGAAAAAATATTATTATTTACTTAAAATTCGGACATAATTTTTTATTTAATCAAGTAGCTACTTTCTGATTTACCGTATTAATTATATGATTTACATAAATTATTAAAATTCATCTCAAAATAATGACAAGCAGTTTAATTATATAAATGAAATTTAAAAGATATTCTTTTTTTAATGTAAGTTTTATTCTAGATCTAAATGGTCAAAATTTAATTTATGTCGAATTTGGATAATTAGTCTTCATAAATTCAAAAGTTTCATGTAAAATTTCATTGGTGATTTGGATTTTGATGGGTTCATGGTACCTTTTGAAAGTGATTTTGTATATAAAAGCTAATTAATTAATCTATAATCCAAAATTTTATTTTAAATAATAATATAGTATAAAAATATAAATGATATTAGATATATATAAAAAATAATATAAATTTAATAAAATTATACAGTACATGGCGCGGGTATTTTACTAGTTAATAACTACGAGGTGAGTTCCGATGTGAAATGTCCTTATGATGTGAAATGTGAAGAATGTTGAACCTTTAGATTAGAAAATGGAGGGCTGAGATTAAAAGATGGTTTTTTTAATGAATCCACGCGGTGACATTTTTATAATTAATGGTGATTTTTTTATACATTTTCTATGTGATTTATTTTATCCCTTAGAACTGAACGATTGCGTGTTATATGTGAACATTAACGTGTTATATGTATACCCAATAAACTTCACACTTCACATCATAAGGACACTTCAGACCAGATCCTGACACGTTTTTCTCCTAAAGTAGTTTTCGTTGTTACCGTGTCTTTGTAGCAATACGATTCAAATTTTCAGTTGTTATAAATGTGACGAGAAAAACATGAACACTATAGATAATACATTAATGAAACTATGAGCTCTGACATATAAACTTACATTATGCATGTCCGTCATCTTTAATTAATTTGTAATAGAAAAACAATTGTAAGTGGAGAAGATCGATATCATAATACAGCCTATTCATCATATCTATTGTAGATTTTTCGCACATGCATTCTTTGATTACACATTACTTCACACGACTGGCAACGCATTTTAGCTCTATTTTTCTGTTTTTTCAAAATACGAACTTAGCTGTAAATTTGTTCAATAATTATAAAAACTAGGATCATACTCAGTCTGAGTTTTTCCTACCAGATCGATTAATATGCTAGATATAATAGGTGAAAATCACAAATATATAATTTATTTGTAGGTGACAGAATAATGTTTCTTATTTCTATAATGTGTTTTTTTCTCTAGACAATATATATGCGTTTTTTTTCCTTTTATTTGGAAAATAATGAGAATGTTTATTTATAATTGTCTCATCTACGTACGTGTGGAATATATGTTAGCTAATCCATTATTCCTTAAACAAACATGATATCGATATACAAATACACAAAATGATATCGATATATAAATACACAGTTGCATCAATAGAGTGTATTGCATATGGCCTAAAGTCTAAACCACAGACTTGTCTTTTCCGAATTATTTTTTGATGAATTTAACCATATGGCAAATAACACAATAGCTTTGTTATTGTTGGATCGATAACATTGATCCAGGCCAAGGTAGGGGAAATCGCCCATTATGAAAAAGGTCCAAGACCCAACAAGTATCTTCAGCTATAAATAGAGAGATGGAAAGTTGAAAAGGGCTGATCACTATTCATCTTTGCCTCTTATAGTAAGAACGAGAGCTCTCCTTCACGAATTCGCATACATACACTACGCCAGTTTTTACATTCAGCTTTCGCGAACCAATCTCTTTCTTCCTATTCTGCCTCACGCATTTAAACCTACATTATTCGTATTACTTCTACGCGAATGAATTCTAATTTGAGCGTCGGAGAGTCAAATCCAGAGGCCTCCCTCCTCTGGGTTTGATACGCAGGTACACGAAAACGTACAACGCGAAGTCTCTCACCTTCAAGAAGCATCTCTAATCAACGGGAAGTCACTCGCCCTCAAGAAGAATCCTCGACAACGCGAAGTCACTCGCCCTCAAGAAGAATCCTCAACAACACGAAGTTTCTCAAGTCCTCGTGTAGAGTGTTGACTACACGAAGTTTCCAGGGCTCCACACTGGCGCCGTCTGTGGTTTCCTTTTCACGAAGCTAAGCTAAGACATGGTACGTTTGGAGGGTCTCCCAAGTGACGAAGTTCGCGAGGACGTTCACGATCACCAGCTAGTTCACGACCGGGACGTACGTGGATCTCCCAGGAAGAATTCGAAGACTTCCCGAACTGGAGAGAATATATGGCAAACCGGGCCCGGTCCGCGGACGGATCTCGCCAAGACAGGGGTACAGTTGACGACACCCCTTCAAACTACTATTCGCGCGGAACCTGCCCAGATACATACAGCTACCGGGGCCAAACACCGTACGGTTCAACGCGTAGACAGGATCACGAACAACCACGATATCCACCACCACCACCCCAGCCGCCCCGAGAGCAGTTGTACCCGGAGCATTATGCAAGATCTCCACTATACGCTAATGCCACACCACCATTTCCCTATGACCCATATTTCCCTATGCACACCCAGAGACAACATCGTGAGCCAACTACAATCTTCGCTGACCACATCATGCACGCCTCAGTTCGCGGAGATTTTCAAGTACTCATCAGTGAAGGAGTACACAGGCAGTGAGGATCCCGTCGAGCACGCTAGTCGATACCGGTATGCCATGCTTGCCAGCAATGCCGACGACGCAGCAATGTGCAAAGGTTTCCCGAATACTCTATCTGGGGAAGCCCTGAGCTGGATCCTGGCCCTCCCCAAAGGAATCATAAACAATTTCACCGACTGGAGAGTAGATTCCTCAGCCACTTTAACGCCTCGCGTAAGCAGGAAGTGGTAATGCAACATACCGCGGGCATCCAGCAAGGCCCGGACGAGTCTTTGGCCGACTATGTAGCGAGGTTCACTGCCATGGTCATCCAAGCCACCGATTTTAAAGATGACACAACCAAGTACGCGTTCCTTCGTGGACTGTGCAACGGTACTGAATTTAAAGACCGAATGAGCAGAAAGAAAGCCTCACGTATGAAGGCATGCTGGAAAGGACTCACGAAGAAATCCAAGGGAAGATGATAACGGGTCAGAATTCGCAGGGTTCGAGCCAGAGAAACCAGAACTGGGGTCCTAAGATACATCACGAGCAGGGCAAGCCAAGAAAGTAGGGTTACAATCCGTAGATAAATGTAAATCAGCCTCGCGACCAGCAGGGGAGATTCCAGACTCAGAATCTCATGGCTAATGTTGCTCAAGGGGGTGTCCAGAGGGGGAAAAGGCCGGCAGAGCGGCGGCCAATGTGGTGTGAAAGGCATAACACTAAGAATCACGACTCCTCGGACTGTCGATCGATTAGGCAGGAGGCCGACGCGGAGAACAGACGAGTAATGTCCGCGCAGCGATCAGGGGCAAACCCGCAACATCGCGGGCGGGCAATCACGCAAGTGCTCAGACTTTCCCGCAGCCGGATGGTTTCGTGGGAACAATATCAGGAAGGCACACGCCAAGGCTCGCGAGCAGGGCATAACAGAGACGCGCATCCAATACCACTCTCCCGTCGGGGAGACCCCTTATGCTTGTTAGAGAAGAGAAGAGAGAGACGTACCGATTGGTGTTCGGCAAAAAGATGTAAACGAGTGGGCTACGCAAAGTGCCGACCCACTCATAATCCACATTCAGCTCGACACAAAGATCGTAAAAAGAGTGATGGTAGACACGGGAAGCGCAGCTGACATTCTGTACTGGGACGCTTTTGAAAAACTGGGTATTGACAAAGACCAGCTCAGGCCGACGCAGTGCAACCTGGTAGGCTTCACGGGTGACTCAGTAAAGCCTCTGGTGTAATAACGCTAGAAATGATACTCGGAGACGAGGGTGGACCGCAAAGGCAGTGCTCCGTAGACTTCCTGGTTATTCCAATGACGTCTTCATACAACGCGATATCGGGCGCGATTCCCTTACCCGTTTCGAGGCGGTTGTCTCAATTAGCCATTTTTGTCTGAAATTCCCAACAATGTGTGGCACGGGAACGACACGAGGAAATCAGGAGGAGAGTCAGACATGCTACCACCTCGGCCGAAAAAGGAAAGCAGAAAGCCGTTCACACCAGCCAGGTATTCATGAGTCTCCCAGAGTTGGAAGAGGAAGCAGACTTAGACCCGCGTGCACCAACTCCCTCGGAGCAGTTTCGCGAAGAGGCAGAAATCATCCCTTTAGATACAATCGCGCCATTTGAGTGAGAGCACGAGAAGCTATTAGTAGGGCGAGGTTTGCAGCCATCAGTTACAAAGCAGATCGTGAAACTACTGTCCGGATCGCGAGATGTCTTTGCATGGACCCCTCGCGATTTGAAGGGGATCCCGCCCGAAGTCATGAGCCACTCTCTGGCTATCCAGCCAGATTCAGTACCAAGAGGCAGCGGAAGAGGAAACAGGCAGGGCCCAAGAACGAGGCCGCGAGTATAGAACTAGCAAAACTCATTAAGGCAGGCTTCGTGGAACCAGTTCAGTATCCCAAATGGCTCGCGAACGTGGTTATGGTACCAAAGAAGAATACTTGAAAGTGGCGGATGTGTGTTGACTTCACTGATCTGAACAAGGCGTGCCCGAAAGACAGCTACCCGCTTCCCGCGATTGATCAACTCGTCGACTCCACGGCAGGGCATGAGGCACTAAGCTTCCTGGACGCGTATTCCGGGTACAATCAAGTACCCATGAATCCCAAAGATGCTGAACACACCGCGTTCATCACAGACAAGGGAACATTTTGTTACAAGGTAATGTCGTTCGGTCTGAAGAACGCGGGAGCAACGTTCCAACGCCTGGTAGATAAAATTTTCAGAGGCATGATGGGGAGAACAGTCGAGGCATATGTCGATGACATTGTAGTGAAAAGAAAGCGGCAAGAGGATTATGATCACGATCTTGCGGAAGTATTTGACACCTTACGAAGCTATGGAATGAGTTTGAACCCCGAAAAGTGTGTTTTCGGGGTAACAGAAGGGAAGTTCCTCGGTTTCCAGATAAGCAATCGCGGAATCGAAGTAAACCCCGCGAAAGTCAGGGCAGTGTTGGACATGGTTCCGCCTAGAAGCGTTAACGAGGTACAAAGGTTTGTCGGGTCAGTTAACTACTTGGGGAGATTTTGCGCGAAGTTGGCCGAGCGTAACCTACCATTTTTTGACGTGCTAAGGAGACCGAAGAACTTCTTATGGACAGTCGAGTGTGCAGAGGCGTTCGCGAAGCTCAAAGAACACCTCACCCGCTTGCCGACGCTGTCTTCACCCATTCGGGGAGAAAGTTTGCAATTGTATATTTCAGCGGGCGAAAGAGCTGTAAGTGCGGTCCTAACGCGAGAAACACAGAAACCTGTCTACTTCGTAAGCAAAGCTCTGCTCGCAACCGAAGAACATTACGCCCCAGTAGAGAAAGCAGTATTCGCGTTGGTTGGTGCAGCCAGAAGGCTAAGACCGTATTTCCATGCTCACACTATTCAAGTATTGACCAATCTACTCCCTACTTCACAGGCCGACGGCTTCCGAACGTCTCACGAAGTGGGTAATAGAACTGTCAGAATTCGACATCGAGTACAGACCCAGACCAACAATCAAAGCGCAGGCACTAGCAGATTTTGTGGTCGAGACAAGCTCTCGTGAAGCAGTTTGTACGTCTGAGGAGAAAAGATGGCAGTTGTACGTAGATGGAGCCGTAAATGCCGAGGGTTGTGGAGCAGGAATGGCCCTCATTTCGCTAGAGGGAATAGCTCATAAACATGCTATTAATCTAAACTTCGCCGCAACCAACAACGAAGCCGAGTACGAAGCACTCATCGCGGGTATGGAAATCGCGTTGGCCAACTCCGTTGAGAACGTGGAATGTTTCTGCGATTCTGAAGTAGTAGTACAACAGATGCAGGGCATGTACGAAGCCAAAACGGGCAATTTACCAAAATACCTCGCGAGAGCAAGCACCCTCCGCTCCTTGTTCAAACAGTTCCAGCTCACGGTCATACCTCGTGAGAAAAACGAAGAGGCTGATAACCTCGCAAAGATTGCTTCCAGATTGAGAATTGGAGACGAGAGCAAAGAGGCTAGGCCTATCTGGACCCGGCAAAGTGATGAAAGAGCAATAAGGGAGTTATTCAAAATGATGGCTATAGACATGGCTGTTGACGATTGGCGGAGCCCAATCATGAAATACTTGGCTGACGGAATAGTCCCAGAGAATCCACGCGAAAAGAGAAAATTAGAAGTGCAAGCTGCGCGATTCTACATCAACCAAGGTGAACTGTACAAGCGAGGGTTTATGAGCAGAGAGCTACGTTGTCTATCCGAGAAAGATGGCAGAAGTATGATTGTAGAATTACACGCCGGATTATGTGGGACGCACGCTGGATGGCGGCCCTGGTGTACAAAGCTTTGCGTCAAGGCCATTACTGGATGATGAAAAACGCACGCGAGTGCCAAGCATGCCAGCGCCACGCCCCGGCGTCCCATCAACCCGGGGTAGAAATGCAGATTATGGCGGGTCCATGCCCTTTCGCGATGTGGGGTCTGGACTTGTTAGGACCATTCACACCAAAAGCACCCGGACAGCTCGAGTTCATAATCGTGGCAATTGACTACTTCACGAAATGGATCGAGGCTGTGCCGCTCGCAAGCACAACTGTAGCCAACGTGAAGAAGTTGCTCTGGCAGAACATCGTTTGTCGTTATGGACTACCGCAAGAAATCGTCACGGACCGGGGACCGCAGTTCAATACCCGAAGCTAGTACAATGGTGTGATGATTTGGGCATACGCCTAAAGTTCGCGTCAGTCGCTCACCCTCACTGCAACGACCAGGTAGAGGCCGCGAAAAAAAGCATTGTTAACGACATGAAAAAACGCCTAGATGGCGCACAGGGAAAATGGGCCGAGATGCTTCCGTTAGTTCTATGGGCAAACCGCACAACCAGTAAGAAGGCGACGGGCGAAACACCTTTCGCGTTGGCTTATGGGGTAGAAGCAGTTGTCCCGGTTGAACATTTGTTTCCAAACGACAGAATGCTACATTTTGATAGCATCGCAAACAAAGAAAGAATGCAGATGGAGCTCCATCTTCGCGAAGAGGTTAGAGCTATGGCTTCCATCCGGGCCGCTAACTACAAAGCTGGGGTGGCCAAGTATTACAACAAGTCTATCAGGGTCAGAGGTTTCGCGAAAGGAGATCTTGTTTTAAGGAAACTGAAGGGGGTAAGCTCGACCCTAGCTGGGAAGGACCATACATCGTAGACGAAGAGATCGCCCCAGGCGCATACAGGCTCAAGGAATTTACCGGTAACCGCATCGCGAACTCATGGAACGTGATGAGGTTACGGCGGTATTACCTTAAGCCTACACTTATCAGGTATAAACAGTTACATTTCCAAATGATGTCACAATGAATAATTGTCCTAACTTAAGCATTCATTCTCAGAACTCGAATAAAACCGTCAGAACGGAAATAAGCTAGCTTTAGCATAAGTCGGTACACAAAACATCACGGTTAGCTTACCTCTTAAGTAAATTTGAAAGCACAATCTAATAAAACGATAGGTCTAACAATTGACTTTTATGCTCAGAATAAACTGCTTCGCTACGCGAAGCAGTTTGAAGTCGTGTAAGCCTCCGTAGAGAAGGAGCAACGCCAAGTAAGCCTCCCTGGCCCAGGAGCATTGCGGGTAAGCCTTCGCCGCGCGAAGCACCTTCAAAGTCGTGTAAGCCTCCGACGAGTAGGAGCAACGCCAAGTAAGCCTCTGTCCAGAGCATTGACCAACACGTCTCACAGGAGAACGAAGCACGAAAGCCTCAGAAAAGAGCAAAGCTGCTCACCAAACGCGAAAATGGTAACTCACTTTATCCTTCGTTTCATCCTCGCGAAGAGTAGAAATTGATTCACTCAGAAATCCTAACTGAGGAAACGTACAGGAAGCAAGAGTATTGACCGACGCCGACAAAAAACGCTCATAGGCCAGAAACGCTCGAGCAATAAGGTAAACATTCATAAACTAGGAGGTAGGACCTGTGAACGCGTGTTTACCTCATTCTTGTGCAGAACGACAAAGAAGAAAATAGCAACACGAAACCGTAAGAACCTCATCCCTAGAAGGACCAGGACGCCACCAAACACTCAAAAAATGGGCGCAAGATGAACAAAAAATATTGAAGACGCAAGGAGTTTTAAAGACAACGCAAGGAAGAACGCATAACTATCACCTGAACAAGGCCCAAGGACGAACGCGAGAGTTCCGTCAAAGACCACCCCCGGAAGACCCCCATACCACAAGAATATGCAAAAGGAGAACGATGCATAGATATTTCAAATATTAAACAGCGGCAACCCATGTAAAAACAGTTACTATTATGAAATTAAAGCAGTTCATTCATGCAAAGTTTTCATTTTGCTATTTCGTGTATAATACACGAAAGAGCAAGGGGGTAGTAGACAATACGCAGTTCAGAGAAAACAATCAAAACAAAACAACATACAAACACGAAATTATAGTTCATTAACAGAGCATGCACAAAGGCTTCACGAAGGAAGAGGAGCTGGTGGATAGAAGGCAGCGGCAGGATCGGGCAAAAGATGGACTTTTCCAGGAACCACCCCCGTCTTAGGGTTGAAGGCACAAACATCCCAAGCCTCCAAAGGGTCGTCATCATCATCAATAAAAGTGCCCACTGGAGGAGGAGTGTAAGGTGGGGGAACAACATCAAAACCCAGACGATCCTCCGTGTCCAGTTTGAAGTCTGTAATCCCCCTCCTCTGGAGCTGTGCCTTCCGTCATAAGATGATAAAGCACAAGGCGGTAACTACCTTCATAAGCGATTCGAATAGCCCCGTGATAGCCACTCACGTACTTGCTAACAGCGTCAAAGCGGGCGTCGCGTAGCTCATCTGCATGTGCCTTCTTAAGATCAGCAATCTCCTTTGCATGCTGAGCCTGCGCAGCAGCCAACTCCTTCTCAACGCGAGCCCCTTTCTTCTTCGCAGCCTCAGCCCTGGCCAAAGCACTCTTCAAATCTTCGCGGAGGGTCTCCGTCGCCTCACTGTAGCCTTCTTCATCGTGAGAAGCCGCCATGTAGATAAGTTGCATGGCCTAAGAAAAATTCGTTTTAGAAAAAGATAGTGGAGAAAACAAAACAAGGGTACGCGAAGGCTTACCATAAGCATCACCTGTTCGCGAGACACAACGGCAGCATTTAGCTCTTCTTAGACAGGCAACGACAAAGGAGGGAGCAAATCAGGGACCAAAAGCACCGAGGCCGACTCCACTGGAGGAAATATGTCCACCAAAAGACCCTCACGCTTTGAGGACGACCCTGTTTCGCGAGATTTCTTGGCGCGAGTATGTCCCTTCGGAGACGCATCAGACTTCTTTCGTTTTCGCGAACCCTTATCACCAGTTATCTTGCCCCTTGGAGAAGTCAGTGGATCGAGGGGAGCTTTGCCTCTTTGAGAAGCATCGCGAACTTCCTCGGAACCCGCCCTTGTCTCCAAGAGCCGCACTCGCCGTGTTCTTATCCGCCCCTACGTCTGGGACGGGAAGATTGTTAATAAGATCGAAGTAGCTGCGACCTGCACAAGTAAGAAAAGAATTTAGATGAATAAGAGCAAGTCTGTTACCAAAAAGAAAAAGCATTAACTAGATAGCAACCAGGGGGAGGATGCGGGGGACTGAGTCCCCTCAACTCCCGAAGTTTGGGAGTGACATCGCGTACGAAAACACGACGGGAAGAGTCCGGATAATCAGTATATCTCGCGACAAACCGACCCTTGATGTCCTTATTTAGAACGAGGTCCGAGAGAAATACGCCGGTTTGAATGTGGTACGCGAAGGTATCCCCAGGAGGAGGACGAATCAAAAACCATTGTTTTTTCCAAACGATCTCGTTAGTAGGCATCCTCCAGGCTAAGGCCGCGGATGTACGAACAGAATACAGACCGGTATTCCCGGTAATCTTCCTTGGAGAATAAACGTAGTTAAAATGCGCAGGCGTAGGCACCCCTCCAATATCTTGCACCAGCATAGTAAAGACCGTGATGGCACGCCAGACCATAGGGTGGAGTTGTGTAGGACTAAACCGGGTAACTCTCGGATACTCTTCCACCCAGGGAAGTAAAGGAAGACGAAACCCCCCTTCCATAGCCTGCTTGCTGATCGCGAACCAACCATTGAAGTTGTGTGCCATCTTACTCCCTTCGTCTGGAAGCGCTAGAATAGTACCTTTAGGGAAGGGGTAGAGATTAGCGATCTTCTCAAGATCCCTAAGGGTAAGGACAGAACGCTTCCTAGCGAATTCATTTCCCAAATTCTTTGGACGGAAACCGCGAATACGCTCCGTGTAAATCTTCACGGGAGGAAACTGACCCTTGTAACTCTCGGGAATTTCTATACGAGGTTGCGCGAGGGTAGAGGTCCCAGGTGCCAGAGCCGCTAAAGCTTCGTCACCTTGCGCGAAGACAGTTCGTATAGGAGTAGCTTCGTGGATTGTCCTAGACGAAGAAGCGCTGGACGAGGACGTCGAACGCGAATCACTGGAACTAGAACCTAAAGAAAGCACGAGTTAGTTCTTAGGAGACGATAAATATGGAAGCTTCTCGCGAAAAAGTATTTGAGGAAAAATCATGTTTCTCGCGAAAATAAACATTTATCTCTCCCAAGAAAAACTCGGGCGCGGGACCCGAGGAGAAGTTCAAAGGTCGGGGGTAAAAAAGAGATTTCCAAGATTTCTCGGTAAAAGTGAAGGTAAAAATGCTGAAACCTGATGTGACAGCTCCTGAAATGACTGATGAGACGTACAAAGAAAGTAAGGAGTAAAAGAAAGAGGGAGAGGGGTGGAAACCGCCGGCCAAGGAGTGCTTCGTTTCAAGGCGGCCGGAGGAAAAAAGGAAGGGGACCACCCCCCGACATCCCGCTGCAAACCCACCTAACTCTCTCTTTTTTCCTTGCCGGAGCCGGAATAAGTACATCGGAGTAAAACGAAAGAACAAGGGAACGAAGTAAAACTGAAAGAAAGATAAAGAGAACCAACCTGACATGATGGACGGCGGGGCGGACGATGGAGAAGGGAGATCACCGGAGGGTCTGCAACGAGCCAGCGCAACCAAGGGATGACCGGAAGAGGAGCGAAATCGCCGGAGTGTTATCGGAAGAGGAGACGGAAGCAGAAGGGAAGAGAGCGAACTATGAGAAAAGAAGATTTGCCTCCGCTTTTCTCCCCTCTTTATAGTCATCCAGGGAGGCAGAGTTAACCATTCAGTGACAGACACGTGGCAGCCATTTATGAGGCAAAGCCATGCAGAGGGTATCGTAACGCGGGCTGCGTCCAACTAGTAAACTAGGGTTTCGCGTTCGTTCAACGCAAACCCTAGGGGGTGGATGTTGGACCGCTAACATTGATCCAGGCCCAGGTAGGGAAATCGGCCCACTATGAAAAAGGCCCAAGACCAACAAGTATCTTCAGCTATAAATAGAGAGATGGAAAGTTGAAAAGGACTGATCACAATTCATCTTTGCCTCTTATAGTAAGAACGAGAGCTCTCCTTCACGAACTCGCATACATACACTACGCCAGTTTACATTCAGCTTTCGCGAACAATCTCTTTCTTCCTATTCTGCCTCACGCATTTAAACCTACATTATTTTCGTATTACTTTCTACGCGAATGAATTCTAATTTGAGCGCCGGAGAGTCAAATCCCAGAGGCCTCCCTCCTCTGGGTTTGATACGCAGGTACACGAAGACGTACAACGCGAAGTCTCTCACCTTCAAGAAGCATCTCTAATCAACGCGAAGTCACTCGCCCTCAAGAAGAATCCTCGACAATGCGAAGTCACTCGCCCTCAAGAAGAATCCTCAACAACACGAAGTTTCTCGAGTCCTCGTGTAGAGTGTTGACTACACGAAGTTTCCGGGGCTCCAACAGTTATGAGACCATATAATTTAGCGTGATGGATATGTCATTTTGTTATTAAAGTCTTTGAGCATTTATAATAGGGGTTTTGAGTTGGGCCATTAAGTCCCATTTTTTACTTCTATTTAATTATTAATTCTTATTTTAAAATTAATATTTTTAGTAGTGGTTTTAAGTTGTGGGGCTTATTGGTGAGATTATGAGTATTTTTTATATGGTTATTAAATGAAAATTAGTTAAATATATTATTATTTTGAGTATAATTTATATTAAATATATAACAAATAATATTTAATTTCAATTAAATAAATATTTTTAAAATGAAACATTCATTTATATAGTTTGTGTAGGAACTTTAAAGTTGAATCATTTAGGAGATGAAGTAGTTGGACTCAATGTCATGTTAATGTGTCTTAAATATCATTTATTTTAAACACCATAGTAGTAAAATATTATTAATTTTCCTTAATTATATTTAAGCTACAATTAAAAAATTAAATTTAATGAAATATGATCAAAATGAGTGTTAATAGAGAGAGAAAATACAATTAAAACAGTAATTATTTTATTTTATTTTTTTAATGTATAGATTTTTAGATAATTTGATTTCTTTTATATATTAACAATCTAGATTTAATCTGAGTCGTCCATTGCGTCATGTGACAATTTTAGCATATTAAAGTTCAAATTAAAGCCTTTAGACTTTTAAAATACGAGACTTTACCAAAAATTAAAATATTAAAATAAAAAATAATAAAAAATCCATTAGTTAACCCCATTACTAATGCTCCAAGCCCGGCATAGAGTCACGGTGAAAGGGATGGTTCACACAGCGGAAACTAGCGTATTTTACAACGCTAATGACTACTAGTGCATGTATATAGCTATTACTTTTTAAACATTATTAGTAAAAGCGTAAATATTGTAAAAATGCTACTTTTTAACTTTATTAAACATGCTCTTGATTAAATCTTAAGTGTCATAGACCACATGTCATGTCATGTACAAGAATATTTTAACATATAAATTATAAATATTAATTATATTATTATTTTAAAAAATAATTTTAATATCATTACAATATTGATATAAAAATTCTATTATAAATATGAGATTGAGTAAGTTACAAGATTAAAATAATAAAATAATGAATAATTATTAAATAAAATAGTGACAAATGGTGAATAATACTACTATAATCTAAATAATATTAAATAGCAACGTAATAGAAAAGGATTTAAATTGATCTTCTATCGAATTTTGAGTCTTTATATTCCAAATCAATCTGGTTAAAGTGAACTCTCAATCACGGCGTAAATTCATTTATGAACAAAATTCCAATACTTGTCAAAAATTTAATTCTTTCATATTTATTTATCTTTTTAACAATTAAATGCTAAAAAATGTAGTTAGTAAGAAGTTCTTTATATATACATGTACAACATTTTTTCCTCAAAAAAATTATAGTAAAATAAATTTCTATGTAAAATCTATAAAAATTTATCAAAACTATTTGTTAAAATATTTATAATAAAAAACATGTTTTACGAAACAAACTAAAATCTAACTTCTATAATACTAAATCGGAATAAAATATCAAACTATTTTTTTATAGATCAAACTTTTGATTTTTTTTGTAAACTTTGTACTAATTTCATTTATGCAGTTAAAATAAACTTAATATCAAAATAATATATTATTATGAAATGTTTTATTTCTATAATTTTTTCCAAAAAATGTTACAACAATCAGATTCAATTTTATATAACATAAAATATAGATGATTGCATGTTTGATTCTTTGTAATAAATACAGTTTATAATAATGTTTTCTATTTGTTAAAATATATGTTTAATATAGTTATAAATTTTGAAAATGAAAAACAATCTAAATTTATAAAAAGGATTTTAAGTATCTTAACGATTAAGTTATTTTTATAGAAGAATCATTTATATTTAATAAAGTAAATAGATTAAACCAAATTATTCTAGCAATTTGTTCTTACAATTGTGATAGTTTAAGAGAGAGAATAATAGGAACTATAGGAAGAGAAGAATTAGCTAAAATTAGGGAAAATGTTTGAAAAGAATTGCTTCGATATATAGGTAATTGAAAAAGAATAACTTTAAAATATAGATGATAGGTATTCGGAATCTCTTCAAAATTAAGATTTTTGGATCTAAACTCCAACCAAATCATGTAGCCATATATATATATATATGTTTAGAAAAATTAAACGTAACTGTACAACTAATAGCTTATAATCTCAGAGATCATTCATTTCTAGCAATGTCACTAGACTCTCAAATATGTGCTGGATATATTGGTGTCTCTTTTTCTATGAGTGATTTGAAACCCTTCTATAGTATCAGTATGTTACATCGGTAGACACTAAAGCTAGTGTTGAGATTCTTTTTTCTTTGCGGATCTTAAATCAACAACATTGTTCCTAAGGACGGAGCTGCAGTGAGGCGAAGGGTCACCCGCTCTTGCAGCGCTCCAGCAAAACAATAGAATTGATGAATTACATCACCACAGAGATCGAGAAGAGAATGAGCTCGAGTGCAAACAAGAATTGATCCAATTTCCATCGGAAACAATCACTTCATTGAGGAAATCACACAAAAATTATGTGAAATCACCAGATCAATAACATAAACACTCGAAGAAAATTGTTGATGTCAATAGACATCAAGAAACATCAATTGATAAAATGGCTTGATTGAACTCAACCCTGATTTAATACCATTTTGAAATTCAATCAAACACATTATAGATCTGACTGGGATCAGATAAGCTGAAGAAAAGCTCTCTACAAAAATTGGACTTTGCACGATAATTATTCGTTTCACAGATGCTCGATTTTTAACAAACATAATGTAAAGTTGATGTACACTAAAAAACTTATTTTATCAGCTACTATCCTTATCTCATAATATTCTTTCTATTTTTTCAATGACATTATTAGATATGACTCTTAATAGGAAGTGAGATTCAGCTAGACTCAGTTCTTAACACGGAAACAAGAGAAAACGAAGACACTAGTTTCACTCAATAGTGAGAACCTAGGGATTAGAATAAAACTCACTAGCTTTTCTTGTATTGCCTTCAAGTAATTACAATGAGATATAAAAGCTCTCCAAACTCTATTTTTCTCCTTCTAATACACTCTATAAAGCTCTCACTTGGAATCCTTCTAAACACACAAATTACAGTAAGAGTGAGAATGGAAAGAAGTTGTAAACTGATTTCCTATTCATATTCACTATACATAGACCAGCTATGATCTAGATATGAATAGAAGAGTCGGTTTAGCCGCGTAAGCTAGACTCTTCTTTCTGATTGGCTAGCAAGATTCATCTTCTTGATGTTGCAATGGCTACATCAACTTGCTGATCGCGCTCTTTCGAAGCTATACGTGTAATAAAAACTGGTTTGCCACTTGATCCACTTGTATCTTGATCTTAGTCACACTCTATTTATCTTCATGCTCTAGCTTGAAGTGTTGTACACACACTTTATTTATTCTTTATCTGATTATGTTTCAAGCGAATTTTGATTAACCGAAACACTTCAACTCAAAGATACAGCTAGATAGAGTAGGTTGTCTTCATTAAAACTAGAAAAAGGGAAGTGACCAAAGGGTGAGCCCTTCGGTTCTCGTAGCTACCAATTTCCCCTGGGCATATCATTATATAGAAATGAATAACAGTCAAGCTTCGAAAGATAGAACTTATAAAGTAAATGGGTTTTAGTCACCCCCTTAGCCATTAACCAGATTACCTTTGTTCCCTCTTAGATTGATATAGGTCTAGTTCCCCTTAACCCAAGCAAATAGGTATGCACTTTTTATTCCCCATTTTGACATCGTCGAAATATTCTAATTAAATACAAATAATGGGAACTTACAAAAGAAAGACTATCACATTACTATCTAGAGAAAAATGAAAGCATATGGATTTTAATAGGGTCAAGTAAGCATGCAAATGTTAAGCATATAACAAGTCAACACTAAAATCAAATTTATTCTTATATTATATTTAATCATTCAAAAGCTCACAAAAACAAATAGCCAGATAAATCCTAAGTAGTCTATATTTAACTGATGAGAATGCAAGGAACTAAGTGCAAGGGGAACTAGTCGTGCTCGTTGCTGGCTTCCAAAAGCAGAATTTTTTTATTTGGATTTTCCTTCATTATTTCTGGAAAGGCCTTGATAGCGACCACAATCCTAGAAATAACCTGAGCGTGATCTGAAGGGCGCTCATCTGCCTTCAAAGGGAGCTTGGAGGTAGTAGGGGAAGGAAGCATCTCGACCACCTCATCTATGTGGAGTACTCCGGCGTGTCAAGTCACTCTCTGGTCAATATCTTGCTGAAGGTGATCTTCTTCTTGGGCTTATAAATACCCAACTTGACCATGATCTTCTTGATTATGTGAGGGTAATGTGTGGTAAAGGCATGATAGGTGTACATATGAGTGAACATTATTTGCAACGTGTCTATGAGATTTTCTCTGAGAACTCTATCCATGAGCACAACATCCCCAATATTCATTGTGTCTCGCTTCTCTTGTCGGGGCAGGATGTTACGAATGATGAGTGGTGGATGACCTTGTTGGTGAGGCAGAGCTTATTAGTCTCGAGCTCTTTAGGCACCATTCTGCCAAACACCATCTCTTTAATAGTCATTTCTCCCTTACGCCAGTTCTTCTTTTGACCTTGGTTGAAGCCTCTTCTTGTAAATAGTCATATCACCTTGGCAAACATGTTCAGAATGATTTGATAGTTCTTCTTGTTTCGGGTGAGTTGCATCATATCTGAAGGGAGACTTGGATTCGTTGGAAGCCCTATAGTGAAGTTGTTGTAGAAGAGCCTGACCATATCCAGATCGGCAGTAGTGGGCTTGACCTCGAGCTTGTTCCATCCCTGAAGTTCAACAAGCAAAGATCATCTTCAATGGGATAATCAATGGTTAAGTGAGACCAGGTTTCAGTGCCTATTATGAGAGGCTCGAAGCAAAGGCTTTTTTAATGCCAAACTTTATCGAAGAGAGACCAATCGATTTTGAAGTGAAGGTGGAGCAAAGGCGCTTCCCAGTGTGTCTTGTAGGACTTTTCTCAACATGGACAATCACCTTTTTCTCAGAGAAACTGGAAGGAGCGTCTTTCTCATCTTCCTCTTTACCTTCTTCTTCTTCTTCATCATCATTAAGGGCATCCTTTTCTTTCTCTTCCTCGTCCTCTATATGAATAGCTTTGCATTTGAGTCCCTTTTCTGCGACAGACTGGGAGTCACCAATAATAATGAGAGGGAGAGTTTGGATCATCTTGCCAAACCTTATGAGACAAGAGGGAAAATTCTTCCTCGTGCTCGACATTGACATGGATAATTGCATTTTTGTTAATTTGGGGATTAGACTCCCCAGAGCCTGATTTGTCATTATTCTTTGGATCAAGAGTCGCTTCTTGGAATCTTGTGCATAGGGAGAGGGTTGTTTGGGCTTGAGAAGAGAAAGGTATTTGGAGGATGAGGGGACGTGGATCTATGTCTAGGCAATTGATTTTTGAGGGGATAGGAATGTCTGGGTAGAGGCAACCTCTTTTGCTCTTCAGTGGCCTGAGAAGCCATGAAGGCTTGGTATCGCTTTTAAGAAAGCAGAACTAGGAAAGGAAGGTGTACCTTGGCTTAAATAGGAAGGATTTTCTTAATCTTGAAGCTCTCTCTGAAACGACTATAATCAAATGGCTCTTTTACTTTCAACATTTAGAGTCCAACGATCTACTCTTCAACGGATCAAACTCTGCAGGCCGACTCTCTCGCTTAACAATGAAAGAACTCGAGTGTATTTGTTGGCTTGGGAATCGAAAAAGGTGCATTGAAATCTAGAGATGACGCTTTGCATTTCATGCAAGATCAATCCAAAAACCACTTGGAACCTAGTCTCCTTTCAGCTCCTTGAATCCTCATAAGATTTAGGTAAAGTGAGATAGTTTACACACATTTTATATGAAGCGGGACAAATAACACTCAAGCAAAGTACATGTGCACACATTGAAATCATTGAGTAGGACATTTGAGAGTAATTGTGAATACTCCCGATGTGGATTATGGGTCTAGGAAGTGCAACATAATAGTTAGGTTATGGACCAACTAATAGTCATGATTCATCTATGAGGGGGCTATGCAATGGGCTAAGAAGTGATCCTCGTGTCTATTTTGCAAATTTGAAGGAAAGAGCATGCAAAAGGGATAACAAGTAAACAAGCTATAAGCACATGTAAGCAAGCTAAGTAGGCCATTTTGAATAGGCTATACACAGTCATGCGAGAGACACAAATAAGTGCTTGTTAGGGACAAAATTCACCCTAAAGCTCCCAAGATAGTACTAAGTAGCTAGTTCTAGTTAAATATAGACGAAAACTACAAAGCTTGAAGGTAGATCTTCAATCAAGGGGGATCATCCCTAGAAGAAACTTTAGGTGGAGAAAAGAGGCCTTGGTGAAAATGTCCGTTATTTGCTCTTGAGTTCAACAATATGTATATTTTTTTGTTTCCACATGGTCTCACATAAATGGTGTAGAACATCGACATGCTCCGTTCTTGAATGATGAACAATATTCTGTGACACATTTATAGTGCTAGTGTTGTCACACCTGATCTATAAAGGTCCAAGCGAGATGCCAAAATCAACAATTTGTTGCTTGAGCCAGAGAAGCTATAAATAACATGCTGGAGCGGCAATGTATTCTACCTCTCTAATTGAAAGGGCTATAAAATTCAGTTTGCGAGATCCGCATGATAAAAGGAAAGATCCTAGAAATTGATCCATGCCAGAGGTACTCTTTCTATCTACAAGATACCCTGGAAAATCAGCAGTATATCCAATTAATATAAACTCATCTCTCTTTTCCATAGGCACAAACATCGATGTCTTTGAGATATCTAAGGATACACTTTATATTGGAGACATGAGACTCCCTTGGATCGCTTTGAGAACGAGCACATGAACTTAAAGCGAAGACTAAGGTCATGTCCATAGACCCTATTTTGTAAATGTTATTGGTGATGAACCCTGAGAAGCAATCGCACCAAGCTCGAGGCTTCTGCTTGAGACCATAGAGTGGCTTGTCCAGAAAGTATACATACTATGGATGTGCTTGATCTTCAAATCCTGGAGGATGCTTCACATAGACCTCTTCATTGAGGTTACCATTGAGAAAAATTATCTTCACACCCATCTACAACGACTTGAATCTTTGTGAGCTGCAAAGGCTATTACAAGATGAATAGCCTATAATATGGAAATTGGAACGTACGTTTCATCATAATCAATTCCTTCTTTCTGGTTATCCCTTGAGCTACCATCCTTGCCTTATTGTGAACTACAATGTCTTGATCATCAAGCTTGTTCCTAAAGACCCACCTTGTACCAATGATTGTTCTGTTGGAGGGCCTTGGAACCGATTTATATACCTTATCACACTTGAACTCCTAAATTTCATATTGCATTTCTACGATCCAGTCTAGGTCTTTGAGAGCTTGATGGATGTTCTTTGGATTTTAGAAAGATACAAAGGCATTAAAGGCACAAAGGTTATCGAAGAGAAGAGCGCGTCTGAATGCCCTAATGATACAAAGTGAGAATTTGATCCACCAGATGAGCTTTCTTCTGCTAGTAATTTCTAGTCTCAACCACTGTGGCATCTGGGAGTTTAGTTAGAGATGTTGTTAGTTTGAGCATGCTCAGATTAATCACTCCTCTTGATTTGATGATGATAAACACTACATTTAATCAATATTGTGTTTTCTAAGCATTACATGAATAGCTTAAGAAGCTAAGAGAATCACTTTGAGATAACGAACAAGCTAGAGACTAGCTTTGAGCCTTGCGAAGACAGAGAGTATAGCTAGGGCGGTCTCATCCAAAACATAAGAAAAGAAATCAACCCTGAAGTGAAGTGAATTGAAGTCCGTTGAAGGCGAAGGACTAGCACAACGCATGGAAAGTCGCTGCAAGCTAGTGAATCCTTTGCTTCAACACAAGTGAAGAGAAGAAGTCCCAGGTGGATTTCATGCACCACCGTGTAGGGTATTAGAGCGCACCTAATGAGAATGTCGAGAAGCTAAGGATGGGTGAAGAATGTGTTTCTTACCATGGATAGCGAGGGACGAGGATCGCCAGGCTGGATGAATAAAAGACTTGCTAGTGGTGTGGGATAGATTGCCAGCGTGGATGAAGTTTGTTACAAGTTTGTTACTCAAGAAAAGTAGAAGCGTGTGGAATTTGTGGTGTTCCTTGGTGGATCGACGCACGGATTGCCAACGTGGACCTTTGTTGTAATGTGTATAGAATTCCTTTCTTGGGGAATAAGTTTAGGAAGTTCTATACATATGTGCAATAGGTGAATTATTAACTGATAGGAGCTTATTATATGGTGTTAACTAGCAACTATTAGATTAGGTTTAGTGGTGTTTAGGTGCTTAACGAGTGGTATTCCCGGAACCCGGTTTGGAGTTCATTTATGGATTTGCGGGATGCTCGTAAATGGTTTTGAGTGGTTTTATCATGGAGATCCCTGTTGTGCTCACTCTTAGTGCATTCAGGATGGAGCTAGAGGAAGTATGCCACGCCTACACCCCAGGAGAAGCCGAGAGGCGAAGCCGAGCTACCTCGAAGCTTGTAGAAGATTGAAGACCATCTCAGGAGAAGAAGTCAAGACCGAGATGGAGCATCACAACCGGGATTCAGCCTTAGTTGAAGACGTCACGACCGAGACAGGTATGTCACAATCGCGACTTGGCCGCAGTTGCGGTGTCACGACCGAGACTCTCTATCACGATCGTGACCATCCACATACGTGAGAACTGGAGCAAAATCACGATTGCGACATCCATGTCACGATCGTGACGCAGACACGGACGGGTCATTAATTGAAGATTTGGTTCGATATTTTATTAGTTATTTCCACATCTTTTGATTTATTTACATTTATCTTTATTCCCTTTTATTGGAGACTATATAAGCCTTGTGAAATTAGGTTAGAATGATCTTTACTTCATTATTCTTTCACACTTTCATTTAGTTAGAATTCAGCAGCAGCCAAGAGAAAGCTTCCACCTTTGTTCCACTTTCACCATCTTCCGTGGTTTGTTTTCCCATCATTTATCCATATGTATTCATTGCTTTCGATGGCTATGTCTGGCTAAGTTCTTTATAGTTCACTCTTTAGGCTGAAGCCATTGTTCTAGGTTTGTTGTGAGAATTCTAATGTTTATGTTCTAAAGTTAATTTCAGGATTGTTTTTTGATCTCTTGTGCTTTATTGATTTCATTGATTGATCTTGATTTTATCTAGGTTGCAAACTAGGTTAATTATTATCCATCATATTGCTAGGCTTGATAATTCGATTTGAAAAGTCTTGTCTTTAGGTAGCGAGCAGAATTTGCATAGACTATTTGTGAGTGCTTATTGTGTAGAGATTATAAACCTGTGTCGAGTATCGGCGATTTGCCAATGGTATTGCATAGGCCTACTTATCTTTGATCTTCATGCTGTTGTGCTTTTGAATCTCGGGATTTCCTTGGTTATTGCATAATAAGGGTCTGTAGGACTATTTGGACTACTTGCTATTTACGAACAAAGAGTAGGACAACCGGATTAACTAATTCAGAATATAAGTTAATAGAATTTGATGATCAACATTCCAATTGAAGAATGCGCTGATGCTAGAAGGTGTAAGCTTCATACCCATAATTGTTTACAACCCAACCAATATTGCTTTTATATTTGCTCAATTGCTTAGTTAATAAAATCACATACAAAACCCTCCAATTATTACTACTTGGTAGCACCATAGGAAATAAACTATCGTTCTGGCTCTCTTGGGATTTGACCCCTGCTTACCACTTTACTAGTGGATTGTTAGTTGGGTATCTTTGATAGGCACAACGGCTATTAGGCCTCATCATTAACGCACGAGCTTGAGAACCTCATTGAGTGAGAAAGACTCTAGTGAAGCTTAGGATAAGCAGTCCAAGAGAGAAACACAACAGGATTCGAAAACCTGGGAGTTAGTATAGTTGAGTGGTTAGGGAAGATCACAACAGGACTAGAAAGTTGGGAGGTGAGTACGATTGAGTGTTTAGGGAGAAAATCTAGTGATCTCAGAGGGAGCAAGTGAGTCAACAACACCTTGAGAGTAGCGAGTTTGTATTTGGGCTGAAGAGCGATTGTATTGAGTGGAGAGAGAGAGCGATAGTAATCTTCATTTGATATAATTAATATAGTGGTGAGTTTCATCCCGGGATTGAGTTAAGCCAATGGTTCTCACCTTACCAAATTTCTGTGCATATTGAGTTGAACTTTAAATCTAACCATCTAAAGTTCTAATTGTGGAAAAGTCTCTAATCTCTACATATAAACACACTTGCTACTCGCTTGTTGTGTTTACAAAGAGACTTAGACTCACTTTGTGTGTTTTTCCATTTCCGCATCTTAAAAACACTTAAGCTAGTCTATCGAGCTACTCTTAAATAAAGAGCAAGTCGATCTAAGCTACTCTATTAAGTTTTTAGTAGCGATTCATTTACATATATACTCGCTTTATTGAATACGATCCTTGTACACTAGCTTACTAGCTATTGTGCATTGGATTTAGAGTAAGTGTGACATTATTGATCATATCTAGTCACACTCGCTTTATCTTACTCGATCCTCACATACATAATCCACAATTCATATCAGAGCTCAGGTTGATCAATCTTGCACATATTTGATTCCTATTCTCTAGTCTGAATCATGGGCAACAAAAAACACTCTTTTAACCTAGGAATCTCTTTGGCTAAGCCTCATATCTTAGATGAGGGTGAACTAGAATGATGGCTCACGATGACTAAGAACTATATCCAACAAACTGATTATCAATGTTGGAGAATCATTTAAAAAGGTGAAGAAACTCTCAAAGAAGAAATTGACAAATACAAATGGGGACCAGTTGAGTATGCTACGCTAGAGAAGAATGCCAAGGCGAAGCAACTCATCCTTAATGCTCTCTCTCACAAGGACATCGACAAAATCATGTCTCTCTCCACTGCCAAGCTCATGTGTGCTATCATAGATATGCACAACGGCAGTGAGGATATGAAGAACAACAATCTGTTCGAGCTCTAAAGGGACTTTCATTCACTTAAAATGGGGGAAAGCGAGTCTGTATCAGACTATCAATCCAGATTCCAGGTATTATGTGACAAAATGTCCTTCGTAAGACACCAGGTAGAACCCTGGGAACTCACTCTCGCTTTTATCCATGGTGTTAACTCTAAGTTTGACACAACTAAACAAATAATGCTAATGACGAAAGAAAACAAAAGGTTTTTTTGTATCTGTACTTGCTGGTAAATTAAGAGTGCAGGAAGATGAGGATCAAAAGGAGTCAATATACATCAAAAGAAATCAAAGGAGATACTCTCAAGCTCACCCGTGTACTTCAGAAGGTCGATGACAACAATGATTTTGAAAATGAAGAAGACCTGGAAGTAGCGATGATGACTAAGCTAGTCAAGAGGTTCTTTAATAAGAAGTTTGGCATCACTACCAAGGACAGAGATCCAAAGGACAACAAGCCATTTATCCTCAAGAACATCACGTGCTGCAAATGTTTAGGTAGAGGACATCTTTCCAGAGATTGTCCAAGTGAAAAGGTAGATCCAACAAAAGAAGAAGGCTGATCTGGAACACCTCCTAGGAAGGACTTTTTCACACTATGGGGTGATTCTGATGATGAAGTCGACGTTGGTGAAGATCCTGAGAACTGCGTCATAGTCGCTCAACCTATTTTAGAGCCATTTCCTAAACCTAAAGTTGAGGTAAGTATTCGTGAACCAGAACCCATACTAGATATCTCCCCTACACCCCCTCCTTCCATATTTGTGGGTGTACTTGATCAAGGGAATCAATATGAGGACAAGCTTAATTTGAGTGATTCTATTTACTCTTAGTCTGTTATGACTATATCTGAGGATAAGCTCCTTCAAGCGAGTCTTGAGATAGACAAGATTTCTTCGAGCGAGTCATTTAAGACTCTGTCTATACGTGCAAAGCCCTTACACGCCAAATATGAACAAGTAGGAACACACAGAGTGTTACCTCACATAGGTAAAACTCATCCAGTGCCATGTCTTTGTGATGATGACTATTCTGACAAAGTTCCTAGAACTGTAAAGATGAAAGTTCTACCTTCCAGTTCTGAAATCGCTAGCTCTAACTTTCCTACAAAGTAAATACTTTGTTGGGAACACACTACTTGATTTGTTTTTGCACAAAAGGATGCAGAGTAGTAGGCAAATGGAATATCTAAAAGCTACTCTCATTCTTAATAAGCAGAAGGAGTTTGCCATCTTCTTCAGTGCTAAATTGACGAAATCAAGCGTGTGCTGAAATCTAACCAACATCTCTTTCACTCTTATCATATAGGAGATTTATATCATGTGGTAATGTATTAGCTTCTGGCATAGTTAGTCTCACTCAATGATAAAACTACATTTATTTGCTAGATAGTTCAAGAGAGTCTTTGAAGATTCAAGTGACTCTATTACTTAACTCGCTGAACTACAACTAATACTTCTAGAAGAGCCAAAACTTAAATCCATCTCTCTAAAAGCGCTTTACTTGGATATCGTTATGAGCCTTTAGCCTCTTTGGTTTTCTTTGTTATCATATTAGAAGAACAAGAGATGCACTGTAAGTTCTCCTATACCTTGACTATGAATTGTGCTTTTTAATTCTACTTTGGGAACTTTAGTTGGATTGTGTTTCCTGCTTGCTTGATTTTCAGGCTTATCTTCACACAAGCCAATCTAGATAAGGTAGTATATTGTATGAAAGCTATTGGTTATAGTCTTGACAAACTACATGGTCTTCTTATGTGCCACAAATAGAGAATGGTGATTGTCTTCTTGCCCTATTACATGTCTAAGAAATGATCCATTCCTATGGTGTCCCTAGCCTAACATTAATGTAACACTTCCTTACCCCTGATTAACTCCACAAAAGGAAGTATTCATTTTTGTGTAAAATCCAGCATTCCTCTTATGCACATACGGTTAATTACATTATATACTGAGTGCGAGTGCGTTATGTCCCATATTATGAAATGTGCATTTGTTGTTAA